>NW_024060674.1:0-205000 GCF_016432855.1 Salvelinus namaycush | reverse complement strand
CAGACAGAGACAGACAGAGACAGACAGAGACAGACAGAGACAGACAGAGACAGACAGAGACAGACAGAGACAGACAGAGACAGACAGACAGAGACAGACAGAGACAGACAGACAGACAGACAGACAGACAGACAGACAGACAGACAGACAGACAGACAGACAGACAGACAGACAGACAGACAGACAGACAGACAGACAGACAGACAGACAGACAGACAGAGAGAGAGAGAGAGAGAGAGAGAGAGAGAGAGAGAGGGACAGAGAGACAGAGAGAGACAGAGAGAGGGACAGACAGAGCGAGAGAGAGGGACAGAGAGAGAGAGGGACAGAGAGAGAGAGGGACAGAGAGACAGAGAGAGAGAGGGACAGAAAGAGAGTGAGAGAAGGACAGAGAGATTGGTAGACCTTTGAAACTGCTTAATTTGAGCCAGTTTGCTACAGCAGGAAAAGAATCCTGAAGCAACAGGAAATGTGAATTATTATGTAGATTATTATGTAGACATTTTGTGTAGGGGTTGATACAAATCCAGTCTGTCATTTTAAAGTGGACTTTAGAATCATTTTTAAACCTCAAATACACTACAAGTTTGCATTTCCTGCTGTACAGGAACATTTCTCAGAAACAAATGAAGATCCTACATCTGTATACTGTGACAGAAAATAACTGCCCCTGACACAGGCTAGAGAGATAATGGACATCATTATGTTGTGAGTGATAGCAGACTGATAGCTGTGTGAGAGAGGAGAGAAGCCCAGCGTCTTACAGTACCTCTGTTCACACACTGTCCCCCAGATCTGCCTGCTCCCACTGCTCAGCCACTGCACCCTCCTCTCCAACACAGCCACTGCAGACATCAGCTGTTTCTGTAGGTGACAAAGAGAGAGATGAGAGATAGGGATGGAAGAGAGAGTGAGGTGGGGGGTGAGAGAGACAGGGATGGAAGAGAGAGTGAGGTGGGGGGTGAGAGAGACAGGGATGGAAGAGAGAAAATCATCACTATAAACACACCTAGACTAGTAAAGAAGATAACTGGTTTTATTGGTCAGGAAGAGAAGACAGGAGGTTTAGACTAAGACTAATAATCAAATCAAAAGACAGACAAGACATCATGTGCTTCTGACATCACATCCTGACTGGTGAACCCACCTGATAGTGGTAGATTAAGGGCAAGTCCACATGAACGTTCTTCACCGTTCCATCATGCCACTCAAACTGCACCATGGCCTTCTGGGTAGGATCCAACATGGAAGGAGGAAGTCCAGGACAAAAACATTCATAAACCAAATTTTTTGTGACCAAAGGTTTTTTATTTCACAGCTAGAAAGGTACAAGAGACTAGAGACATATCTAGCCTGGTGGAAACAGTCTGATCTGACATGCTGTTTCACTTGAAACGAAACGGGAGCGCAGTGATCAGTCTGTTTGACCAGGCTAAGACATATCAGCCACCTCCCATCCTCCTACTTGAGATAAAAGAAAGGAAAAAGGACCGAACAGTCGTAAATACAAAGCTTACTAATAACTAAGAGAGACCGACGCAATTACTCTAAATGCTTTTCCTCCAAGTCCTCCCCTGGCCAGACAGAATGAAAGACCACTAAACTAGGAAGAGTAATTGATAAAGTAACATTGATTAACTGATATAAGTTCATTATGCTCAGTCTAATACGCATTGGGTTCCACTCCTCTGCACCACCTAAAGAGGTTTGGTCAAGGACCACATTAAGATTGACTGGAACATCAAAAGACAGGGAGATAAGAGAGAAAAGGAAAGAGAAAGAAAGAAAGAAAGGGATAGAGGGATTGACAGAGTGGTACATCCTGTACTGTGACCTGGCCACAAAAAGAAGAGCCAGAAGAAAATGAGAGAAAGCACTGTGTGTGCAGAAGATAAAAAGAGCCAGTCAGTGATACCTCATGAACCATCGACTGTTGGGCCATTACAAGAGAAGGAGAAAAGAAAACAGTCTAGAAGGAGAACGAAGAAAGAAGAGATAGACAGTAGTACCTCATGGACTGTTGAGCTGACAGTCTTGTTCAGGATAGGAACAAACCCCTCCAGTAGAGAATAGGCATTGGGAGACAGAACCTGGTACAGCCCCAGTCTCTTAGCTACAGGCAGAGAGAGGATTTGCTAATACATCCAACATCAGAGTTTAGGACAGAGGCTTCATTCAGTTTCAATATGAATCTATTGTTGTCATGGCCAATGGCTTTTGGAATCAATACTTGGTTGCCACAGTTACTTTTAGAGCAGGATGAAGTTGACTTTAACACGGATCTATGGTCAGTTTTGCATTGTTCCTTTTTAATGGTTAAGGTTAGGATGAAAGTGGGTAAGCTGATTCTAGATCTGTGCCTATGTAACAGTATAACTTTACGTCGTCCCCTCGCCCCGACACGGGCGCGAACCAGGGACCCTCTGCACACATCAACAACAGTCGCCCACGAAGCGTCGTTATCCATCGCTCCACAAAAGCCGCGGCCCTTGCAGAGCAAGGGGAAACCCTACTTCAGGTCTCAGAGCAAGTGACGTAACCGATTGAAATGCTATTAGCGCGTACCCGCTAACTAGCTAGCCATTTCACATCCGTTACACTCACCCCCCTTTCAACCTCCTCCTTTTCCGCAGCAACCAGTGATCCGGGTCAACAGCATCAATGTAACAGTATAACTTTACGTCGTCCCCTCGCCCCGACACGGGCGCGAACCAGGGACCCTCTGCACACATCAACAACGGTTGCCCACGAAGCACGGTCGTTACCCATCGCTCCACAAAAGCCGCGGCCCTTGCAGAGCAAGGGGAAACCCTACTTCAGGTCTCAGAGCAAGTGACGTAACCGATTGAAATGCTATTAGCGCGTACCCGCTAACTAGCTAGCCATTTCACATCCGTTACACCTATGTGTAACTTCTACCTAGAGCACTTACCTTTCAGTCCATGGTTCCTCAGCCAATCAGCCGAGGAGCTGGGCAGGACACCTGGGGGCTTGATGCTCAGGGGGACATTGTGATTGGGTGGTCTGGGGAGCGAAGGAGAGAGTGAAAAGCTGTCCAACTCTGTGGAAATCTGGGGGAGTACAGTAAGAGGAAAGATTCACTAAAAGGTTTATGTTAGATGTTCAAGAAAAATGCTGTACACACAGACACCAGCACTGACACACAGAGTCCATTCACCTGTTGTCCCACCACAGTGACATTCATCTCCCCCAGCCGTCCCTGACGCAGGGCCTCAGTGTGTCCCAGCAGCTCTCTGGCTGCCTTGATCTCTGTCCACAGCAGCTCCACATCTGTACTGCTGTCCACTACACCCTGATACACACACAGACACACACCACACACACAAACAGCAGGGAAAGTTATTTTTTGACCACAACACACTAAAACACAAACCCAAATAGCACAGTCAGGACAGACAGGTTACCAGGGAAGCTGAGAAGATGTGGTGGCGTCCCCGTGTAACTTCAGCTAGTCTCTTTACGGTTGCCTGTTTGAGGCAGAGACACAGTGAATCATTGACCAAACTTTTCACAGGTTAGAAAGTTGAGTAAATCTGTCCCTCTATTAATAAAAACACATGATTGTTGGTGACCTGAAGGTCCAGCAGTTTGACTCACAATGGTCAGAGGGCTAATGCTACAGTAGGACACCACATGGATCAACAACGCCCTTCCCAAAATGCTTTGTCCTACGTAATCAGAGAGGACATCTGAGGTCTGGTCAGGGCTAGAGAGAGGAAAGGAGAGAAGTTAGAGGAGGAGGTACTATCATCAAACACAGGGGACTTGTTACTTGTTATGTGTAAGAATAACCCTGCTTTCTGATCGGTCTCTTTATAATGACATCGTCATAACCCCACTCTCTGATTGGTACCCGCACAATGACATCATAACCCCGCTATCTGATTGGTCCTTTCATCATAAGATCGTCATAACCCTTCTCTCTGATTGGTCATCATAACCCTGCCCTCTGATTTGTTCCTTAAAAATGACATGATAATAATAATGACATTGTCATACACCTGCTCTCTGATTGGTCATCCTAGCCCTGCTCTCTGATTAGTCCATTCATAATACATAATACAACCCAATGTGTAGATAGTGTACAACCCAATGTAGTTATTGCTGTACTTTCATTATCAGTCCCACTACATCACTGTCCTGTTGAAGTTGATTCACCTGGAGCCCAGGACGATGACCAGGGAGTCAAGCTGAGTGCAGCCCAGGCCAAGGCCTCTCTTCAGGGCCTGGAGGAGGTTACATCCCCCCCTGGCTCCCAGCTCATCCACCCAGCCACAAGCCTCCTGCAGTCTGGAGAGAGAGAACAGGCCACAGAGACACAATCTACTGTAGAAGGCAGCCTAAACAGATCCACTGAAAACGAGTCAGCCTACAGAAACTAGCAGTTTAGGTCTAGTTCAAGTTCATGTTCAATTACACCCACACAGCAGTCAATACAAACTGAAATCCATGAACACACTAATGGTATAGCTCTATCTAAAACATATTGATAAATGGATAAAAGGATGGAAAGACATACATTTGAAGTCAGCAGTTTACATACACTTAGTTTGGAGTCATTCAAACTCGTTTAACAACCACTCCACAAATTTCTTGTTAACAAACTATATTTTTGGCAAGTCGGTTAGGACATCTACTTTGTGCATGACGCAAGTCATTTTTCCAACAATTGTTTACAGACAGATTATTTCACTTATAATTCACTGTATCACAATTCCAGTGGGTCAAAAGTTTACATACAATATGTTGACTGTGCCTTTAAACAGCTTGGAAAATTCCATAAATTGATGTCATGGCTTTAGAAGCTTCTGGTAGGCTAATTGACATAATTTGTGTCAATTGGAGGTGTACCTGTGGATGTATTTCAAGGCCTACCTTCAAACTCAGTGCCTCTTTGCTTGACATCATGGGAAAATCAAAAGAAATCAGCCAAAACTTCAGAAACAAAATTGTAGACCTCCACAAGTCTGGTTCATCCTTGGGAGCAATTTCCAAACGCCTGAAGGTTCATCTGTACAAACAATAGTACGCAAGTATAAACAACATGGGACCACGCAGCCGTCATACCGCTCAGGAAGGAGACGCGTTCTGTCTCAGAGATAAACGTACTTTGGTGCGAAAAGTGCAAATCAATCCCAGAACAACAGCAAAGGACCTTGTGAAGATGCTGGAGGAAACAGGTACAAACGTATCTATATCCACAGTAAAACAAGTCCTTTATCGACATAACCTGAAATGCCGTTCAGCAAGGAAGAAGCCACTGCTCCAAAACCGCCATAAAAAAGCCAGACTACGGTTTGCATCTGCACATGGGGACAAAGATCGTACTTTTTGGAGAAATGTCCTCTGGTCTGATAAAACAAAAATAGAACTGTTTGGCCATAATGACCATAATTTTATGTTTGGAGGAAAAAGGGGGAGGCTTGCAAGCTGAAGAACACCATCTCAACCGTGAAACACAGGGGTGGCAGCATCATGTTGTGGGTGTGCTTTGCTGCAGGAGGGACTGGTGCACTTCACAAAATAGATGGCATCATGAGGTTGGAAAATTATGTGGATATATTGAAGCAACATCTCAAGACATCAGTCAGGAAGTTAAAGCTTGGTCACAAATGGGTCTTCCAAATGGACAATGACCCCAAGCATACTTCCAAAGTTGTGGCAAAATGGCTTAAGGACAACAAAGTCAAGGTATTGGAGTGGCCATCGCAAAGCCCTGACCTCAATCCTATAGAACATTTGTGTGCAGAACTGAAAAAGCGTGTGCGAGCAAGGAGGCCTGCAACCTGACTCAGTTACACCAGCTCTGTCAGGAGGAATAGACCAAAATAAACCCAACTTATTGTGGGAAGCTTGTGGAAGGCTATCCGAAACGTTTGACCCAAGTTAAACAATTTAAAGGCAATACTACCAAATACTAATTGAGTGTATGTAAACTTGTGACCTACTGGGAATGTGATGAAAGAAATAAAAGCTGAAATAAATCATTCTCTCTACTATTATTCTGACATTTCACATTCTTAAAATAAAGTGGTGATCCTAACTGACCTAAGACAGGGAATTTTTACTAGGATTAAATGTCAGGAATTGTGAAAAACTGAGTTTAAATGTATTTTGCTAAGGTGTATGTAAACTTCCGACTTCAACTGTATATACTTACAACAATAAGAACAACAACAAAAAACTAGCATTAAGTGTGTATACGGACGTTTCACACAGAACTTCTTTGTATTTGATCTATTTGTATTCTAACCCATACTAACCCAACACTGTAGCTCTATTACCTACTACAGTACTAGATCAACTGTATGTTGTGCTATTTCATTGAGGAAACATGAGTGTATTACTCTACCTGAAAATATGGGCGTCCCCCAAACTATACACAGTTTATGTTTTCACAAACCAGTGTAGGAATGGACTGTTTTTTTAAAGCACAGATACACTTAACTGTAGGAATGAGTGATGATCTATGAGGGTATTAAAAGATGGAACGCTTAACATTTATTTACACTAATAGATACTAAAGTGTTCAGTCTGAAAACACATTCTGTTTGTATTCTTTGGCATTGATGTTGAATACAGCCAGTCAGTCACCACAGAACAGTGCACAGGAGCTCTCACTGTCCCTCACTCTTCCCTGTGTGTGTGTGTGTGTGTGTGTGTGGTGTGGTGTGGTGTGGTGTGGTGTGGTGTGGTGTGTGTGTGTGTGTCTTCCTCTACTAACACAGGCACAAACTGTTCTCGCATATACACACGCATTCCCAAATGACTCATCTAAAATAACACAAGAGGCATAAGAAGCATATTAAAATAGACATTATACCCTAATGAAAATAAACGCAGGAGCGAGCTGAAATAAACAGTGGGCGTTGTGCTGGGTTAGGTCCGTGAGACTGCAGGGACACACACACAAAGGCCGTGAGACAGTCCAGCAGGCCTCTCCCCTCCAGCGCCATGCTGTTACATCAACATCCAGTCCTCTGATATTATCATGGAACTTGAGCTAAAGTGACTGGGCAGCTTTTTATGGATACTATAGCAACATCTGAAAAAGAATAGTATTTTATCCCACCAAAACACTTGAGGGATACATGTCAGCTATAATATCCTCTCAATGGTGAACAACTGGAATTCTAGAGTGGACTATTTTGTGGTTAAAAATAATATGCCTGTCACCCCTCTGGGTCAAAGGTGCAATCTGTAGTTTCCTTTCTGGTTAAAGAAAACTACTTGGCAGGCTGACGGGGTACCTAAATGCATAGCCACAGGAAGTAGTTTGGGGGAGGGGCTGGAAAAAAGTGTTGCCCACGCTGCTGACTGATATATCGGTCCGCTAATACAGGACTATTAAAGGCAGTACTTTTCAGATTTTTCTAAATTATATTTTTTATAATATATATTTTTTCAACAACAACAAAACATATTCCGATTTTTCAGTGGGTTCTGCAGCACCCTCAGCACCCTACTTCCCGCGGCTATGCCTAAATGGTGTGTGTATGTGTATATTTGAGCATGGATTATTTCAGCATTCAGTCTGATGGCCACAGGGGACAAAAAGGTTATGGGATACACCTTTAAAACACAATGTTATGACCTCGATGACCTCTCTTAGGACTTCTCACCTGAAGGTGTCGACGTCTCTGGGGCCGTCCCAAAGGCTGCTGGTCTCAGTACCACAGGACATCAGGTACAGCTGACGCTTACAGCTGAGCTGCTCTTCTATCAGAGACTGACACACACACACACACACACACAAACATACACACATAAACACACACACATTCAATGCTTGCTGAGAGACAAAGCCTATAGTAAATGAAGTAAATGATGAGGTGAAACTAGAGGTTAAAATGTCTATCTAGCTCACCAGTGAATGAGAGGTGAAACCAGGGGTTTAAATATCTATTCATCTTACCAGTAAACGATGAAGTGAAACCAATGATGTATACAAACTCTGGATTGCTGATGCAATATATTGGCCATTGAGAGGCTTTGAAGCCACTGGTCGGCCATATTAGTACTCCTTTGTAGGAGCAGTCCTCCATAGGAATGAATGGAATTCTACAGTATTTCAATTAAATGTTTCAAGGACAAAATTACATGTATTTAAGAATGTTTGTGTTGTAGTGAGGACAGTAATATTATTATTCTCTAAAGAAATACTTTAAGGTCATTTTTTTAATATATATTTTTATTTGTATGTTTAGCTCACATAATATAATAGTATGCATTAAAGTGTCTGTAATAGAGGTCGACCGATTATGATTTTTCAACGCTGATACCGATTATTGGAGGACCAAAAAAAGCCGATACCGATTAATCGGCCGACTTTTTTTATTTATTTGTAATAATGACAATTACAACAATACTGAATTAACAATTATTTTAACTTAATATAATACATCAATAAAATCTATTTAGGCTCAAATAAATAATGAAACATGTTCAATTTGGTTTAAATAATGCAAAAACAAAGTGTTGGAGAAGAAAGTAAAAGTGCAATATGTGCCATGTAAGAAAGCTAACGTTTAAGTTCCTTGCTGAGAACATGAGAACATATGAAAGCTGGTGGTTCCTTTTAACATGAGTCTTCAATATTCCCAGGTAAGAAGTTTTAGGTTGTAGTTATTATATGAATTATAGGACTATTTCTCTCTATACGATTTGTATTTCTTATACCTTTGACTATTGGATGTTCTTATAGGCACTTTAGTATTGCCAGTGTAACAGTATAGGTTTCGTCCCTCTCCTCGCTCCTACCTGGGCTCGAACCAGGAACACATCGACAACAGCCACCCTCGAAGTAGCGTTACCCATCGCTCCACAAAAGCCGCGGCCCTTGAAGAGCAAGGGGAACAAGTACTCCAAGTCTCAGAGCGAGTGACGTTTGAAACGCTATTAGCGCGCACCCCGCTAACTAGCTAGCCATTTCACATCGGTTACACCAGCCTAATCTCGGGAGTTGATAGGCTTGAAGTCATAAACAGCGCAATGCTTGAAGCATTGCAAAGAGCTGCTGGCAAAACGCACAAAAGTGCTGTTTGAATGAATGCTTACGAGCCTGCTGGTGCCTACCATCGCTCAGTCAGACTGCTCTATCAAATCATAGACTTAATTATTACATAATAACACACAGAAATACGAGCCTTAGGTCATTAATATGGTCGAATCCAGAAACTATCATCTCGAAAACAAAACGTTTATTCTTTCAGTGAAATACGGAACCGTTCCGTATTTTATCTAACAGGTGGCATCCATAAGTCTAAATATTCCTGTTACATTGCACAACCTTCAATGTTATGTCATAATTACGTAAAATTCTGGCAAATTAGTTCCCAACGAGCCAGGCGGCCCAAACTGTTCCATATACCCTGACTCTGCGTGCAATGAATGCAAGAGAAGTGACACAATTCCACCTGGTTAATATTGCCTGCAAACCTGGATTTCTTTTAGCTAAATATGCAGGTTTAAAAATATATACTTCTGTGTATTGATTTTAAGAAAGGCATTGATGTTTATGGTTATGTCACGATTGTCCAAGGGAGAGAAAGCGGACCAAGGCGCAGCGTGTGAAAAATACATCTTCTCTTTATTTAGAAGATGAACCAACGAAGCAAAACAACAAATCGATGACCGTGAAGCTATAACCGACTAAATGCAAAACATGCAACCTTGACACAGACCTAGACCTAGACACAGACTTAGACAATGACCCAACAAAAACATGATGCCTATGGCTGCCTAAAATATGGCTCCCAATCAGAGACAAATGAACGACATCTGTCTCTGATTGAGAACCACTCAGGCAACCATAGACATACCTAGAAACATTCACTCAACCATAGACATACCTAGAAACATTCACACAACACAAACCCATACACTAAACCCAACACCCCCTTTTCCATATAACCACCCGAAACGAGACAAAACACAAACATTCCCCATGTCACACCCTGACCTAACTAAAATAATAAAGAAAACAAAGATAACTAAGGCCAGGGTGTGACAGGTTAGGTACATGTTGGAGCAACGACAGTCCTTTTTCACGAATGCGCAGCGCATCGTTTATATGCAACGCAGGACACGCTAGATAAACTAGTAATATCATCAACCATGTGTAGTTAACTAGTGATTATGATTGATTGATTGATTGATTGTATTTTATAGGATAAGTTTAATGCTAGCTAGCAACTTACCTTGGCTTCTTACTGCATTCACGTAACAGGCAGGCTCCTCATGGAGTGCAATGTAAAGCAGGTGGTTAGAGCGTTGGACTAGTTAACCGTAAGGTTGCAAGATTGAATCCCCGAGCTGACAAGGTAAAAATCTGTCGTTCTGTCCCTGAACAAGGCAGTTAACCCACCGTAATTGGCTGTAATTGAAAATAAGAATGTGTTCTTAACTGACTTGCCTAGTTTAAATAAAGGTGTAAAAATCGGGCCAAATCAGTGTCCAAAAATACCGATTTCCGATTGTTATGAAAACTTGAAATCGGCCCTAATTAATCGGCCATTCCGATTAATCGGTCAACCTCTAGTCTGTAATATAATAAACATGTCAAAAACTAATCTAGACATGAATAAATGCATTTTTATAGCTTCCAAAATCTTTTTTATAAGGGAGGAGGAGTACCAAGATGGCTGCATGGTAGCTTTATTACACCGTCCCCTGTCAGTCATCCAGGGTTTATAAACATCGCTGGGCGAAACCGGGGGTCTAAATGTATATCTATCTCACCAGTAAATGATGAGGTGAAACCAGTGGTTTAAATGTCTATCTATCTTACCAGGAGGTTCCTCTGTAGATCTGGCAGTCTGTCCTTGGTGCAGTTAACATCTGAGGTGTCAACTATGACCCCTACTCTGGACCCCTTCACCAGCCCAAACACCTGCCACACACACACGGGAATGGCACAGTTAAACTGTCACTCTGGACACTTTAGGTTGTATAGCAATAGTTATATACTGTATATGATGATGATGATGAAGAAGATCTACTATGACATACCTTCATACTTCCTTGGTTCAGCCATCTTATTCTGCCATGGTACAGCTCAATGGCCCTGTAGAGTCCAAACAACACGTTCATTATCACAAACAGTGGCAGTCACGGTTGCAGCTGTGTGTGTCTGGGTGACAGCACTTGTTTTGTGTGTGTGTGTGTGTGTGTGTGCTTGCATGCCTGCGTGGGTGCATGCCAGTGTGTGTATGTGTGCCTGTGCGTGCGTGGCACCACATGCCAGTGTGTGTGTGTGTGAGTTTGCACGCACGCATGTGTGTGTGTGTGTGTGTGTGTGTGTGTGTGTGTGTGTGTGTGTGTGTTAAGAGAGAAGTACTCACTGGTACAGCTGGAAGTCAAAGTGAATGAGTGCTGCAGCAGTGATCTCCAGCTGTCTGCTGAGGCCTCCGTCCTCCCCAGCACTGCCACCAACACAGAGAGGTCAGAGCAGGGAACAAGGGCAACTGCTATTAGGTCATAGTTCACACGTAGCCGTTCAGGCAGCCTTGCTCAGGCAATAACTGCCCAGGTGGGATAAGTTGGGTGGAGGTGCATAGGGCATTTGTAACATGGAACGAGCTAGGCGTGCTAGGGACCTGGGCACCTATTAACAAAGCGTCTCAGTGTAAAAGATCTAGTATCAGGTCCCTGCTCTTTTTCATTATGATTTAAGTCAAAACTGATCCTAGATCAGCAGTTCTACTCTGATACTCTTTGTGAATATGGGCCCAGATATGTAAAGCTGGCCCCTGTCACACACACTTACCTGATCTTGGTGGTCCCGTGTGAGAGGAGTGTTGAGAGGGAGAGGCCGGAGCTGTAGAGACTGTGGGTCAGGAGCCAATCAGAGGAGCTCTTCCACTCCGCAGCCTGACCCTGTGACCTCTAGGTTACAGAGAGGAGCACAGACAGTAAGGTAGAGGACAGATACACTCTGAGGCTCACAACTACAGATAGGAGCCCAGAAAGTAAGGTAGAGTACAGATATACTCTTAGGCTCGGTACTACAGACATAAAGTAAGCCTTAGTACTATATACTGTACATAGAAACATTTAGAGGGATACAGACTAAGACATAAGGTAGGCCTATAGCACAGACAGCATTACAGACAGACAGGGGCAATACGGACTAAAACACAGACAGCATTACAGACAGACAGGGGCAATACGGACTAAAACACAGACAGCATTACAGACAGACAGGGGCAATACGGACTAAAACACAGACAGCATTACAGACAGACAGGGGCAATACGGACTAAAACACAGACAGCATTACAGACAGACAGGGGCAATACGGACTAAAACACAGACAGCATTACAGACAGACAGGGGCAATACGGACTAAAACACAGACAGCATTACAGACAGACAGGGGCAATACGGACTAAAACACAGACAGCATTACAGACAGACAGGGGCAATACGGACTAAAACACAGACAGCATTACAGACAGACAGGGGCAATACGGACTAAAACACAGACAGCATTACAGACAGACAGGGGCAATACGGACTAAAACACAAACAGCATTACAGACAGACAGGGGCAATACGGACTAAAACACAGACAGCATTACAGACAGACAGGGGCAATACGGACTAAAACACAAACAGCATTACAGACAGACAGGGGCAATACGGACTAAAACACAGACAGCATTACAGACAGACAGGGGCAATACGGACTAAAACACAAACAGCATTACAGACAGACAGGGGCAATACGGACTAAAACACGGACAGCGACGACACAGGCAGTAATAACGTGGAGAAAGAACTATAAAGACACAAACAAGATTTACCCCATTACACTGTGGATTCAGCATCTGAATGGTTATACATTAGACACAAACAAACTACAAATCAGTTCAATGAAATGCTTTCAAGGGAAGACTGAACACTATTTATCCAGGTTAGTCTCATGGAGATAAAATGTATTTTTCAAGAGAGAACTTGACCAGCTCACCAGTAAGTCCTGTGTTTGGTTGACATGGGTGACCAGTAGACCATC
Organism: Salvelinus namaycush; assembly: GCF_016432855.1. Classification (NCBI taxonomy): domain Eukaryota; kingdom Metazoa; phylum Chordata; class Actinopteri; order Salmoniformes; family Salmonidae; genus Salvelinus; species Salvelinus namaycush. The sequence goes on along the minus strand of NW_024060674.1, from coordinate 191,964 downwards.
GTCTCTGTGAGGGGCAGACAGAGACACATCTTCCCAGGGAGGGCAGTAATCTCTGAGGGAAGTACTGGCCGCTTCCATCACACCTGTTCACCAATGAACACCCAATAAAAACACACTATAACACCCAATAAAAACACACTTTCAAACACACTGTATCTCCAACCTTCATTCAGAATGGCAATATTGTGCATCATGCAACACCTTTGGAGTGTGCAACATCCTCAAAGGCCGGTGGCTTATTAACATGGATACATTGGGCATCACCTCTGATCTAATGACAGACAACACAATATGACACTCTTGACTTCTTCTAAAAGAGTTCCTCAAAGGCATCTGTAAGACCTGCCAAAGTACAGTAATTAGCACCCTCTTTGCACACCCAGGCTGCATCACATCCGGCCGTGATTGGGAGTCCCATAGGGCAGCGCACAAATTGCCCAACGTTGTCCGTTTTTAGCCCGTGTAGGCCATCATTGTAAATAAGAATTTGTTCTTAACTGACTTGCCTAGTTAAATTTAGGTAAAAATAAAAAACACCCTTATGAAAGGACAGAAGGCAGCAGCTCCCTGTAGTGTAGCCCTAGCAGAACACCTTATGAAAGGACAGAAGACAGCAGCTCCCTGTAGTGTAACCCTAGCAGAACACCTTATGAAAGGACAGAAGACAGCAGCTCCCTGTAGTGTAACCCTAGCAGAACACCTTCTGAAAGGACAGGAGGCAGCAGCTCCCTGTAGTGTAGCTCTAGCAGAACACCTTCTGAAAGGACAGAAGGCAGCAGCTCCCTGTAGTGTAACCCTAGCAGAACACCTTATGAAAGGACAGGAGGCAGCAGCTCCCTGTAGTGTAGCCCTAGCAGAACACCTTATGAAAGGACAGAAGACAGCAGCTCCCTGTAGTGTAGCCCTAGCAGAACACCTTCTGAAAGGACAGAAGGCAGCAGCTCCCTGTAGTGTAGCCCTAGCAGAACACCTTCTGAAAGGACAGAAGGCAGCAGCTCCCTGTAGTGTAGCCCTAGCAGAACACCTTATGAAAGGACAGGAGGCAGCAGCTCCCTGTAGTGTAGCCCTAGCAGAACACCTTCTGAAAGGACAGAAGGCAGCAGCTCCCTGTAGTGTAGCCCTAGCAGAACACCTTATGAAAGGACAGAAGGCAGCAGCTCCCTGTAGTGTAGCCCTAGCAGAACACCTTATGAAAGGACAGAAGGCAGCAGCTCCCTGTAGTGTAACCCTAGCAGAACACCTTCTGAAAGGACAGAAGGCAGCAGCTCCCTGTAGTGTAGCCCTAGCAGAACACCTTATGAAAGGACAGAAGGCAGCAGCTCCCTGTAGTGTAGCCCTAGCAGAACACCTTATGAAAGGACAGAAGGCAGCAGCTCCCTGTAGTGTAGCCCTAGCAGAACAGTTGGAGACATCCAGTGTAGTTAGAAGAGGTTGTAGTGACACAGTTCAGACAGAGGCAGTAACCCTGTGAGCTCTGTGGCCACTGGGGAATAACAAAACAGCAGCACAGCACTGTCACAGACTGACTGGGGCTTCAGTGTAATCAATACCCATTGATTCTGTTCATGAAGGATCTTAGCCATGCAGCCATCTGTCAGACACCTGTCCACCAGAGGAGGTTGGAGGAGCTATCAAAGGATGGGCTCATTGTAATGACTGGAATGGAACAAATGGACCGGAAGAAAAAAATACGGTTTCCATGTGTTCGATACTGTTCCATTAATTCCATTCCTGCTATTATAATGAGGCCATCCTCCTATAGCTCAGCCAACCAGCCTCCTCTGCTGTGCACAGACTTCCCAGGAGAGGATAAGAAGGGAGGGAAGGTAGGGCCTTCAGACTTCCCAGGAGAGGATAAGAAGGGAGGGAAGGTAGTGCCTTCAGACTTCCCAGGAGAGGATAAGAAGGGAGGGAAGGTAGGGCCTTCAGACTTCCCAGGAGAGGATAAGGAGGGAGGGAAGGTAGTGCCTTCAGACTTCCCAGGAGAGGATAAGAAGGGAGGGAAGGTAGTGCCTTCAGACTTCCCAGGAGAGGATAAGAAGGGAGGGAAGGTAGTGCCTTCAGACTTCCCAGGAGAGGATAAGGAGGGAGGGAAGGTAGTGCCTTCAGACTTCCCAGGAGAGGATAAGAATGGAGGGAAGGTAGTGCCTTCAGACTTCCCAGGAGAGGATAAGAAGGGAGGGAAGGTAGTGCCTTCAGACTTCCCAGGAGAGGATAAGGAGGGAGGGAAGGTAGTGCCTTCAGACTTCCCAGGAGAGGATAAGAATGGAGGGAAGGTAGTGCCTTCAGACTTCCCAGGAGAGGATAAGAAGGGAGGGAAGGTAGTGCCTTCAGACTTCCCAGGAGAGGATAAGAAGGGAGGGAAGGTAGTGCCTTCAGACTTCCCAGGAGAGGATAAGAAGGGAGGGAAGGTAGGGCCTTCAGACTTCCCAGGAGAGGATAAGGAGGGAGGGAAGGTAGTGCCTTCAGACTTCCCAGGAGAGGATAAGAAGGGAGGGAAGGTAGTGCCTTCAGACTTCCCAGGAGAGGATAAGAAGGGAGGGAAGGTAGTGCCTTCAGATTTCTACCACCTGAAGCATGCGCACAACATACAAGTACATGCACTAAACCCATGCATACCTGCCAATAGTGCTGAGCGATTAACCATTTAAAAACAAGTTTTTTAAACATCGAATTGACCGACATAGGTTAAATTATTTGAGTTCCATTTTATTCTTTTTTTCAGTGAGCTCAATGAGTTTTTCCAGAGATAAATCAAATCCAGTCTGAACCGTGCGATGTAGTAGGGAGTAGTAGTTTCCAACAGGCCAATATTCTAAACGGTTTAACCCATAAAATGTGGTAATTAACTACAATGCCTTATTTACTTTGAAGAACTACTAAAATAGTGATTTTGCCAGACAGCATAGGCAGCAGCTCTATAGAAATGAGGTGACTTGGAATTAAGTAATAAAGTAATTAAATAAAACAAATATAATATACAAAACAACTGAAATACTTTATTAAAGTTGAATAAATGATGGTTAATAATTGATAAGCAGTAATAGCCAGTCATTACCATCATGGAACTTTCATTAATTGTTTTATTCTGTTTTGTTACAGCATTCAACCCACATAATGCACAATGCATTTAATGTTAAAAGAATAATCTAAACCGAAATCAAAACAGTGATTATTTTTTAATAATTGAACCGAAACAGAACTGACCTCAAAATACACTAATCATAAAGCACTAATCCCTGAGCAGTACTTGCCGATTTTGTGCATGTGTTTACATGGTTATGCGCATGCTTCAGGTGATATAAATCTCAAGGCACTACCAGCGCTTTGAAAAATGTATGTATACTGAACAAAAATATAAACACAACATGTAAAGTGTTGGTCCCATGTTTCATGAGCTGAAATAAAAGATCCCAAAAATTGTCCAAATGCACAAAAAGCTTATTTCTCTAAAATGTTGTGCAGAAATTTGTTAACATCCCTATTAGTGAGCAATTCTTCTTTGCTAAGATAATCCATCCATCTGACAGGTGTGGCCTATCAATAAGCTGATTAAACAGCATGATCATTACACAGGTGCACTTTGTGCAGTTTTGTCTAACAACACAATGCCACAGATGTCTCAAGTTGAGGTCGCGTGCAATTGGCATGCTGACTGCAGGAATGTCCAACAGAGCTGTTGCCAGAGAATTTAATGTTAATTTCTCTACCATAAGCCACCTAGAGAATTTGGTAGTACGTCCAACCGGCCTCACAATCGCAGACCATGTGTAACCATGCCAGCCCAGGAACATGACATCCGGCTTATTCACCTGTGGGCGGGATCATTTGAGACCGGCTACCCGGACAGCTGATGAAACTGAGGAGTATTTTTGTCTGTAATAAAGCCTTTTTGTAGGGGGAAAATAAAATGATGATTGGCTGGGCCTGGCTCCGCAGTGGGTGGGCCTATGCCCTCACAAGCCCACCCATGGCTGCGCCCTGCCCAGTCATGTGAAATCCATAGATTAGGGCCTAATGACTTTATTTCAATTGACTGATTTCCTTATATGAACTATAACTCAGTAAAATTAATGAAATTGTTACATATACAGTGCATTCGGAAAGTATTCAGACCCCTTGACTTTTTCCACATTTTGTTACGTTACAGCCTTATTCTAAAATTAATTAAATAAACATATTTCTTCATCAATCTACACACAATACCCAAGAATGACAAAGTGAAAAAAGTTTTTTTGAAATGTTTGCAAATGTATTAAAAATAAAAAACAGATACCTTCTTTACATGGGGCGGCAGGTAGCTTTGTGGTTACCGAAAGGTTCCTGGATCGAATCCCCGAGCTGACAAGGTTAAAATCTGTTGTTCTGCCCCTGAACAAGGCAGTTAACCCACTGTTCCTAGGCCGTCATTGTAAATAAGAATTTGATCTTAACTGACTTGCCTAGTTAAATAAAAATAAGTATTCAGACACTTTGCTATGAGACTTGAAATTGAGCTCAGGTGCATCCTGTTTCCATTGATCATCCTTGAGATGTTTCTAGAACTTGATTGGAGTCCACCTGTGGTAAAGTCAATTGATTGAACATGATTTGGAAAGGCACACATCTGTCTATATAAGGTCCCACAGTTGACAGTGCATGTCAGAGCAAAAACCAAGCCGTGAGGTCGAAGGAATTGTCGTAGAGCTCTAATACAGGATTGTGTCGAGGCACAGATCTGGGAAGGGTACCAAAACATGTCTGGAGCATCGAAGGTCCCCAAGAACACAGTGGCCTCCATCATTCTTAAATGGAAGAAGTTTGGAACCACCAAGACTCTTCCTAGAGCTGGTTGCCTGGCCAAACTGAGCAATCGGGGGAGAAGGGCCTTGGTCAGGGAGTTGACCAAGAACCTGATGGCCACTCTAAAAGAGCTCCAGAGTTCCTCTGTGGAGATGGGAGAACCTTCGAGAAGGACAACCATCTCTGCAGCACTTCGCCAATCAGGCATTTATGGTAGAGTGGCCCGACAGAAGCCACTCCTCAGTAAACAGCCTGCTTGGAGTTTGCCAAAAATAAATTGTTTTTGATTTGTTATTATTGGGTATTGTGTGTAGATTGATGAAGGAAAAAAATATACATTTTAGAATAAGGCTGTAAGTAACAAAATGTGGAAAAAGTTAAGGGGGTCTGAATACTTCCAGAGTGCACTGTATTTTTGTGGGTATATTGTCTCATTCCTACCGCCAAAAACGACCAACTGCAAAAGAAAACCGGTAAAGTACTGTACGTTAAAATGTAACGTTATTAAACATTCTGGCTTGTAGATTTGAGAGGAAACTTTGGTTTAAATTCTCATTTATGCCCAACGTCAGGTTTCCAGGCAAATCATTATCATAATGCCAGGATGGCCCTTTTTTCAACCACATTGGTTTAAGTCATCATATTCTTAGACTACTCTTTATTTAGAGAAAAATACTATAGGGTTTTGAAAACATGCGATTACATTAGATCATATCTGAATTAGATAGGATGCAGCAGTTTCAGAATCTTGTCATTTGTAAATTGATACAATTTCACCGGCGCGTTCTACCTTTGCTTGCAGGGTCGACCGGTGGACAATCGGAGCGTCTTCTTTCTCAAGACATTCTGAAGGCGCAAAACATGGATGTGTCCGACAGGTGCCTCCCGCCAGTTTATGCAATCATCGTTTTTCTCTCAAAGCTTCTTAAATCGTATATAAAGGTGTACAGATATATTGAGGGTGCTTCGCTGAGAATTTTCGTGTGGAAAGTAGAGGCTGGGACAGTCGTAACCTACCCTCTTCAATGTTTCTCATCTCCAAGGTGACCGACAATTTCCGATCTGTGCGCGTGAGTGCGCCTTTTTGAAAGAGAGCACATAAAGACGTAGAGGCAGGTAAAGGCATGGAATATAAAATACCTGTAACTGTATTGACAGGAAAATGTTATATAGATTTAACATCTGAATCAAAAACGTTAATATTTTACCTGTAGGGTAGGCCAAGGCAGGCCTAACAACACTGTTCTCAGCCTGGTCTCATAGACTAGACGTAAAATAGTAAATGTCAATCCGGGACACCAACATTAGTATGATATGTTACGTTTAGTAGTGTTGATAAGACAAATGGTTACTTAAGGCAAAAACAAAAGTAAGATGGTTAGTCGGGGTGGGTGTATAACATGAACGTCTAGCAACCCAAAGATTGGAAGTTCGAATGTCATCAGGAGAACTTTAGCATTTTAGGTATTTATCAACTTTAACTACTTACTACTTTTTGCTTCTTTGCAACTACTTAGCATGTTAGCTACCCCTTCCTCTAACCATAACCTTTTTAGCTAAACCTAACCTTAACCTTTTTAGCTAAACCTAACCTTAACCCTTTAACTTCTAACTTCTAACCTAACTCCTTAACTTTACCCTAACCCCCAGCCCTAGCTAACATTAGCCAGCTAGCTAACGTTAACACCTAGCTAGAAATTGTAACATATCATTCGTTTAGCAAATTTGTAACATATTTACGAGTAATCTAACAATTTCACAACAACTACCTTATACACACAAGTGTAAAGGAATGAATAAGAATATGTACATTAAAAAAATATATGAATGTGTGATGGTATAGAACGGCATAGGCAAGACGCAATGGATGGTATAGAGTACAGTATATACATATGAGATGAGTAATGTAGGGTATGTAAACATATGAAGTGGCATTGTTTAAAGTGGCTAGTGATACATTACATCAAGATGGCAAGATGCAGTAGATGGTATAGAGTACAGTATATACATATGAGATGAGTAATGTAGGGTATGTAAACATGAAGTGGCATTGTTTAAAGTGGCTAGTGATACATTTATTACATCAATTCTTCTATTATTAAAGTGGCTGGAGTTGAGACAGTATGTTGGCAGCAGCCACTCAATGTTAGTGATGGCTGTTTAACAGTCTGATGGCCTTGAGATAGAAGCTGTTTTTCAGTCTCTCGGTCCCTGCTTTGATGCACCTGTACTGACCTCGCCTTCTGGATGATAGCGGGGTGAACAGGCAGTGGCTCGGGTGGTTGTTGTCCTTGATGATCTTTTTGGCCTTCCTGTGACATCGGGTGGTGTAGGTGTCCTGGAGGGAAGGTAGTTTGCCCCCGGCAATTAATAATACAAATGACGCCGAGCAAAACAATAAACACTACAAAAACAAACCATGAAGCTAAAGGCTATGTGCCGTAAACAAAGTCAACTTCCCACAAAGAAAGGTGGGAAAAAGGGCTACCTAAGTATGGTTCTCAATCAGAGACAACGATAGACAGCTGCCTCTGATTGAGAACCACACCCGGCCAAACACAAAGAAATAGAAAACATAGAACACCCACCCCAACTCACGCCCTGACCAAACCAAAATAGAGACATAAAAAGAATCTCTAAGGTCAGGGCGTGACACTTACGGTTATGGGCAGAGCAGTTGCCGTACCAGGCGGTGATACAGCCCGACAGGATGCTCTTGATTGTGCATCTGTAAAAGTTTGTGAGTGTTTTTGGTGACAAGCCGAATCTTAACCCTGCCATTGTGCACAATTATTACATTAAATATAATATAGTCTTATTTCCACAAGGTGCTTGCTATGCATTGTATCAGTGCACTCTAAAACGAAAAGGTTCCTGGGGTATCCTTTTGGGCTTCTTCAAATCAAAGCAATGGGGGAACCCCTATAAATTATTTGAAGAACCATTAAAAAGGGTTCTTATTATTAATAATACGCATAACAATAACACAATATTTTAGTTGTCAGTGTTTATTATGATTTTAGTGGCAAAGCAGCATAAAGAACTCTAAATATGAGGTAAAGTCCCAGCAGAGCCCCAAGTCCAATGGGTCTTTCCTCTGGTGTGTTGATGTTAGTGTGTTGATGTTCCCTGTATCCATAGCCAGAATGATTTTGCAGTGCGTGGTGATCGAACAGGTTTCCTGTTATATTCATCAGAGGTGTAGGGAGGGTGAAGTATGTGAATCCCAAAAATAGTATTAATACAGATGTTTAACAAAACATGCACACAACAGTATTCATACCTTGGTTTTTGTGTTAAATGTGAATGAAAAAAAACTGTTTGTCACGACTTCCGCCAAAGTTGTTCGCTCTCCTTGTTCGGGCAGTGTTCCGCGGTCGACGTCACCGACCTTCTAGCCATCGCTGATCCACTTTTCATTTTCCATTAGTTTTGTCTTGTCTTCCATCACACCTGGTTCCAATCCCATCAATTACATGTTGTGTATTTAACCCTCTGTTTCGCCACCTGTCCTTGTCGGTGATTGTTTTTTGTAAGTGTATGTGTACGTCTGTACTGGTGTGCCTCGGGTTATGTTACCCATTGATTATTATGTTTTTTGGTGTTTTTTTTTGTAAACAAACTGAGCAGTTGGAAACAGTTATTTCTCTCCTGCGCCTGACTTCTCTGCCGCCAGTTAAACACCCTTACACTGTTTTGATAATGGTTTTCATACACATACCTTGTCTGTATTGTAGAGGCCTATTGGATTTTCATTGAAGAGGTAAGTGAAGAGGATGGTACATGTGATCTGCATAACATACCATACCTTTGTATGCCTCGTCTGTATACTTGCAGACAGACCCAAAAGTGAGCAGTTCAGTCATCTGCACCCAATACAGCTAGCCTTCAACATATTCTTACAGCCTACAAATTCTTACCTCTTTGTTGATTGATATCCATTGAATTGTGTCCATTTTCTGTTTTAGAAAGATTTACACAAAAAATGAAAAGAGATGGTATCATTACAAAACAATATACATTTAGATCATATAAGGGACAAACCTTAAATTGAGGAGATCTTTACATTTCTCAGTTAAGTGCCTGCACCTGCTGTCCTTTCAAATCATGTTTCAGTTGGGCAGTTAGGTTCCTGCAAGAACCCCCATCAACTAAGGAGGTTCCTCAATGAACCCTTTTGGGGGCAATTTTCAGTGCCGAGAATGCTAAGATTCTTCAAAGAACTTTGAGAATCTTAGAAGAACCCTTGTTGAACCCCTAATTTTTAGAGTGTAGGCTACAGCTTCCTGCCAAATTCACTACAGTGACCTCTCTCCTCACTGCTGCTTGGAGAAGGAGAGACTGCTGCAGCCTGGCTGGTATTATCTGCTCAGGTGAACTAAATCGAGTTGGAAGGCCATCAAATGAGCAGATGGGCACCACGTTTCCGTCTAAGTGCACTTGGCAGCACTGACACAGTAATCTATCACAGTCAACAAACGCGAAAGCCATAACGCATAAAAAGCATGCATTTAGCAAGAAAAAACATTGTTGCATTCAATTACAACCTTTGAAAAGGAAATGTTTCCATATGTATAATATTTTCTGTGAGATTATGTTCCTACACTTCCCACCCACGTAACGTCTGCCCCTATACATCAGCACCTGTCAGTGTCTAGGCTATAACACCTACAGAGATGATATCAGCGCCTGTCAATGTGTAGACTACACCACCTACAGAGATGATATCAGCACCTGTCAGTGTGTAGACTACAACACCTACAGAGATGATATCAGCACCTGTCAGTGTGTAGGCTACACCACCTACAGAGATGATATCAGCACCTGTCAGTGTGTAGACTACAACACCTACAGAGATGATATCAGCACCTGTCAGTGTGTAGACTACAACACCTACAGAGATGATATCAGCACCTGTCAGTGTGTAGACTACAACACCTACAGAGATGATATCAGCACCTGTCAGTGTGTAGACTACAACACCTACAGAGATGATATCAGCACCTGTCAGTGTGTAGACTACAACACCTACAGAGATGATATCAGCACCTGTCAGTGTGTAGGCTACAACACCTACAGAGATGATATCACCACCTGTCAGTGTGTAGACTACAACACCTACAGAGATGATATCAGCACCTGTCAGTGTGTAGGCTATAACATCTACAGAGTAGTATGGCACAATTAACTAACATTTAGGTCACTAATATATGCCATTTAGCAGACACTTTTATCCAAAGCAAGTTAGTCATGCGTACATATATTTCACATATGGCAGGCCACAGCAGGAATCAAACCCACAGCCCTTGGTGTTGCAAGCACCATGCTCTACCAACTGAGCCACACAGGACCACAGGATATTGGGAAAAGAAAGGGGGATACCTAGTCAGTTGTCCAACAATGCATTCAACTGAAATGTGTCTTCCTCATTTAACCCAACCCCTCTGAATCAGAGAGGTGAGGAAGGCTGCCTTAATCGACATCCACGTATTCGGCACGCGGGGAACAGTGGGTTAACTGCCTTGCTCAGGGGCAGAACAACACATTTTTACCTTGTCAGCTCAGGGATTTGATCCAGCTACCTTTCAGGTTACTGGCCCAATGCTCCTACCCGCCAGTCTATGCATGTATCAATGTACCTACATTCATTAACCTCTATCTAGATATATAATGTCATATTAATGATGTGCTTAGGCTATAAATGTGTAATGAAGGGTTTATATTATAGAGTTAAAAATAATGTACAAATGTTACCTTTATGAAGACAAATGTAGAGTATGCAGGAATTAAAACAGTCAGTTCATGAAATCCTTAAGCAGTGGATTTTATTTTGGTACATTTGCTCAATAACATAAGTACAGGTGATAAAAAGGGGTTCCTTGTTCATAAACCACAAATCAACAGAAGAATACAAATAAAAACACATTCTGAAAAGTTAAAATCCCAAAATATATGAACAATTATAACCTGTGATATTTCCCAGACATACACCACAAAAAACATACATTAGTGATTATTACAATAATTCCCCAGCATTTCCGGCAGAGAAACACCAAATAATGTTCAAAATCGACATCGACTTGAGTGTGCTTCATCGCTAAAGACTCTTCATTTTAGTCCCATTGAGGAGTCAGTTGTTTGTACAGTGAACATCTCTCTACTTGATAACCTCAATGTGGTCTGCTAATACATCTATACAGACAAGATGCAGGTTGTTTCCATCATCAAAGCAATGTACCATTTTGATTGATATAAGCCTATAGGGGGTGTGTGTGTGTGTGTGTGTGTGTGTGTGTGTGTGTGTGTGTGTGTGTGTGTGTGTGTGTGTGTGTGCGTGTGTGTGTGTGTGTGTGTGTGTGTGTGTGTGTGTGTGTGTGTGTGTGTGTGTGTGTGTGTGAATTTGTGTTGGTATAAGTAAAGACAACAGAAAATATATAGGGACTGTGTACTTGATATGGCCCTATGAACATTTCATCAGTAGAATGAATCATCATTCATCATAGAAGTCAGCTATTCTTCCACAGTTCTCTTAGCTCTCTATAAATTATACAGATTTATAGTAATAATTTGATGGGTGCTTATATTTGTCCTATTTCCCACCAATACAAGCGTGTATTAATCAGCATGTGTGAATTTGCTCTCCCTGAGACTCTCCCTGAGACACTCAGAGAGTGGGGTCACGGCCAGATTTTGAAAATAGATCCATAACATGTCCTTGGTGACTGGGTATCCTAATATGATCACAGGTTGTGCTCCTACTTAAAATGTAACATTATGTGGAGAAAAATAGGTTCTATATTCATCAATATGAAAAAGGACCCATCATTATTATGTCTGCATGGTGTTGCTTCAGGCCAATCTGATTGCAGGGTTTCAATTTGATTACGTTCTGAGCTCTCAATTAATCAAGCTTAATTAATTGAGCTCTTAATTGCGATTGAGTGGTCAATTTAAGATTAGCTCTTTGTTCAATTCATCACCACACGACCGTGATGCTTTTAGTCAAGTTCGCAACTGATTCATCTTAATTAACGTAACTAAAAACAAATATTCTTAATTGATAACTAATTTGCATTCGAGAATGGTCTCAAACACTCTATACATTTCTCCCGTCGGTTTTAATCATATAAAACTGTGTTAAAATGGTTTCAGCGTGAATATAGATCTCCTCTGCAAACTGTTTTACCAATGACTCATTCCAAGCACGAGAATGTGGCAAACATAGAAATATAATTCCTAGAAGAGAAAATGGCATTCTATTTTTATGGTGGCAAATGGATGGATTGGTTAGTCACAGACGAGCTGAGGGACCAGAGAGAGCCTCTGACCGTTTGAATCCAGCCAGCACACCCACACTGCTCTCAGATCTGTCAGGGCTCATCAGCCAGGGCTCATCAGCCAGGGCCCAGAGGGAAGCCCATGTAATTCTAGGCTGGGAGACTCATCCTCAAACCTCATAACCTGTCACTCAAACATACACACACACACCCATACATAGACATACATAAGCTACCCGCACATGCGCAGATGCATGCATGTGCACACACATACACTATGGCTCTGTGAAGGCTTTCAGCTGTCATTTAGCTCAAGTTACTGAGAAAAACAACAACATTGTACCAACAGAGCAGAGCAGAACACAAAGAGAGGGGAAGAACCTCAGATGGTGAGGGAATGGGTGGAAAGAGTGTGTGCTCAGACAGAGCAGATAAACAGATTAGACACGTAGTGTATGTAGATGAGTCACCATTGAGGAGGAAGAGATGTGGCTGCTGTTCTCTATGCATGTAAAGCTGTTCTGCAACAAAGTCATGGTCTAGTCTGAAGGCAACCATATCAGATCACTCCATAACAGAATCAGGGTCTGGAATTTTGGGGGGGATCACGTGATGTCACCTGGAAAACCTCTGAACCTAAGTTATATACTAGGCTATACACTCTTAGAAAAAAAAGTGCTTTCTAGAACCTAAAAGGGTTCTTTGGCTGTTCCCATAGGAGAGACCCTTTGAATAACCATTTTTGGTTCCAGGTAGAACCCATTATGTTACAGGTAGAACCCTTTTGGGTTTCATGTAGAACCCTTTCCACAGAGGGTTCTACATGGAACCCAAAAAGGTTCTACCTGGAACCAAAAAAGGTTTATCTTATGTTGAAAGACAAAGAACCCTTTTTGCTAAGTGTAGACTAGGCCCAGAGTTGTTACTGGTCAGGTCACATGGTCAGGAAAAGCTTCCTGTCTCTGGTTGACTGAACTTAATCCTTAAGAGTCTAAGCCCATATTTAACCTTTTTTTTGGGGCACTAAACTTGTAACTGGTACCGGGCTACCCTCAGATGCGTCTTGTGAGGGTCACAGAGTAAAACAACCGACATGTGTATGAGATTCTCACCTTTCCATAGAGGGGTCATGTTAGTGTGTAGCCAAAACTGTTTGGACGCTACAGACAGAAGTTGGCAGATCGGCGGTACCGACTTCTGACGAGTCCCGTGACGATTGTGGGGGTCGTAGAGAACACAAAATGGAGAACACCATCGTGAGAGTCTCACCTTTCCATAGAGTGGTCATATAGAGTACCACAGTATGAGTCATAATACCCATAAAACCTTGCGGTCAAACAAGGAAATGGTTGCATTTTCATACATTTTTCACCATAGGAGATTTTAGAAACACTTAAAATAAGGCCTGCTTCGTATAGGCTTACCCTGGCGTGACATTTGATAACCGTGTAAATCTCTCTAGGACAAGGTGACCTTTATCAATATATTCGCCTGTAATTACTCCCCCCTCACCCCCACAAAAATGAAATGATAATTAGCTGCTAATATGGCTGTCAAATAACTACAAATGCCATGATGATCTGGACAAAACTGCCAAATCAAGTCAAAGGTAAGAATCTCTGGATTAACTATCTAATGTTAGATACATTTTATAATGAATAAATTGGTTACATTTCTTTGACAGTATACCTGTTAGCAAAGGTGTCAGCTGAAGATGACGTGCAGAAGCTTGCAGGGATTTGTAGTCTTGTATGGTGTCTACTTTGATGCTAATTAGCATTTTCACATCTGAGAGTAAATATATTGATAAAAGTCACCTTGTCCGAGAGAGATGTACACGGTTATCAAAACGTCATGCCAGGGTAAGCCTACACGAAACCCAGTCCTTATTTGAAGTGTTTCTAACATTCCCTATAGGAAAAATACATTTTAGAAAAATGATTGGAACCATTTCCTTGTTTGACCACTAGGTTTTATGGGAATTATGACACCTCCACTGTGGGGCTCTATTAGTTTGGAGGCCAAACCGTTTGGACACTACAAACATTTTCGTGAGAAGACCGGGATGTATCATTGTCTGACAAACACCGCTGTAGCTCAGACAACTTCCACTGCAAATGCTCCATCTTAAACAGACAGATTTTGATGGGGATTTGTTTATTATGCTAATTACATTTCCACAGGGGCACGGACATAGACTCTAGGGGGTCAATCTAGCTGGTAAATTAATTTGAATGGCAAAATAGCAGACTTCACCTAATACCCAAAAAAGAACCAGCTCTCTTTATCCAAACAACCAGATTTGGGACATTCCTCATTATAAAATGGCCCAAATGGCACACTATACCAACAGATCAGGGAATAGGGTGCCATTTGATGGGGAATGGGGTGCCATTTGGGATGCAACCTAAATGTTTTGCTCTGGTGTGAGGTTTGCTCCATCTGTTGTTATCCAAGGGGAGTGAAGCAGGTGTTACTAAAGACACTTTCATGGTTTAACTTCATTTTAAAATACTAATTTCTTTCTCTCAGAAAATAACAGGTGCAAACTTTGGACTGGTGGAAGTGATTGGTAAATGTGTCCCTTTATTTCCTTTCTTTTGGATTTAATTGAGAGTATGGATCACATCACAGGCATTGATTAGTTTCAAGATGGTTGACAGAGAAGATGCTGTAATTAGATGGAAGAGGAGCCTTGACTATTACACCTGTAGATCTCATGTCTTTATTTGCATAGTTGGTGCCTTTTATTCTATACAGTCAGATGATGTTAGTGACTAGTGTCTTGCTAATAATTTACCCAAACAGTGAATGTGCACTTCCATATAATCAGATTATCATTTTGCTGTGGATACATTATTCCTTTTTAAACTGTAAATAATTAGTGTTTGTAAATGATGGAAGGAAAAATGTAATCAGTTGCATTATGTAAATCTTTGTCCATTCTTGGCTGGACACACACAGACTTCTGAACAAAACCCACATTTAACAGAAACATGAATGCAGTATGAACACGAACGAAAGGTCACTCATAGGTTTGACTGTAAAACTTAACTGGAGATTAAGTCAATTCACAGGTGAATATGGCAAACACTGTTAAAGTCTTCAAAAAAGAAACAACTTGAATCAATAGTCGCGGGGTTGGGAGGGTACTGTACGTTTTGTTCTTCACTAACTTCACTGGTGCTCATTTCCAGATGAACAATAATCACTTTGCAGGCTGACTGAAAACATATAGCCCTTCAACTGAGATGCACCTTGGTTGCCTCTGTCTTCTACATAGGTTTGTGTTGAAAACAGTGCAATGTCTTAAAACATTCAGATGGGAAGGCCATTTGGAGATGGCACATTCTTCTACAGATTATTCCATAAGAAACTGAAAAATATAGAACTGAACCCCCCCCACAAATTAAACGATTTTTGAGGTAAAATAAATAAATAAATAAGAGGTCCACTGGATTATTTTATAAGTTTTACATAACTTTTGAAACAGGGAGGTTTTCTCCTACTGAACATCGCCCTGGTTTTTGTTATTGCCTTTTATCAGAGACCGGTGTGATTGGCTACTCCCTAACCAGTCAAAGACACTAGTTGATAAATGACAAACCAGGCAACACATAAACCAGCTGACAAGGTGGCCCTCGAGGCCTGGAGCTGAACACTAACATGTTGAAACAGAATAAACATTATACAGTATGTAGAGTGATTGTGTCAGACTCAAACACATCTGTCTTTTTTCTCTTTTTATTCAGTGAAAGATAAATAATTTGCGTTGATCACAAGCTTTATGCCTGATCAAGACAATACAATTTCTAGGGAACTCATCGCCATGGTTTGGAAAACATAAAAGTAGTAGTTTGAATAAGAAAAAAATATGAGGTAAGAAGTTCTTTTTTTATACATTTGTGGTGTCTCTTCTGCTATTAGCTATACCGTTGAATGCACAGTGCTTCCTAAAACAGAAATTCTGATCATGGCACAACAACAAATCAAACTAGGAACCAGAAAGGGCTTCTTCACAATCCATATTATACAGACCAACACAAAGAAAAGCTGAGCAGGAATGGAAATGGACAACAAATACTTCACCATGACTTAGAGATTGAGCCCGAAACACGTGTGTGTGTTTGTGTGCAACTCTTTTGTGCATCTGTTAGTGTGTGTGTGCGTGTGTGTTTCACAGGCATCGGGCAGAGCACAGTAGTGAGGCACAGCCCCACACAACGACCTGACCTGCAGTCCCTGATGCCTTTTATTACTATTTTACAAAGCAAAAACAAAACATCACTCCTGCCTGATCCCATCCATGTTTCATAATAATCCAGGTGCTCTCAGTCTTCATTCCCTTTTTCCTTTCCTGTAGAGCAGCTGGTAGGTGCTTGACTTACTGTGTGGTGCCTGGCTAATTAAGGAACCTTGGTCCTCAGGGCCTGGGGTCCTATCCTCCCCTCTCTGGAACAGCGCACCTGTCTAAATCCCATGGATTATATGGGTCATGGTGCTGGGGTTAAGGTTAGGGTGAAGATGGAAAGGCCAATGTAGCAGTCCACCCTCCTTCTTCCAAAGGGGACTTGCTCATGTCCAGCAAGCTAGGATGCCACCTAGGATGTCATCTCAACCAACCTTCCCCCTCTACCCCAAATAGCTCCCTCCCTAGTTACTGCCTAACCATGGCTGAAGTGACTCTTGTCCCAGGCCACACATGGGGAGGCAGAGAGACAATGACCCCATCAGCAGCCTCTTAATATACCCTTACAGCTCCTCCAGAGGTTCGTTGGCCCAAACCACCTCAAACCACCTCAGTGAAAAAGGGGGAAAGGAGAAAGCAACAACCCCAAAAAACCCTAAATGGAAGAAACCAAAACAACTGAAATAGTGTAAGAAGCCAAAAATAGCAACAGGAACAGTTGAGATGACAACGGTTTGTTTTCTCGCTGGGCAGGAAGGGTGAAGTGGAGATCCTCTGAAAGGTGTGACGTCATAGTTACTGTCGCCGTGGCAACAGCAGGGGGTTTGGGGAAAGGACGGCGGTCGTTCCAACCCCCCCACCCCTCTTCACCCCCCCATGGAGCGGACGTGTGTCTCCCACATCGCTCTCCAAAGTGCAACAACAACAACAATGTAAAAATAACATGTTTTAAATAAGCAAAGGCAGAGAGGGGAAAAGCCCGAGTCAGTTCGACAGCGTCCATATTCGTCCATGTCTATTCATCTCAGTTAGTTTGTTATTCCGCGTTAACCGTCCCAGCTGCATATCGTCACACCGTCCGCCAGAGACATCCCATCCCTGCTTTCTGGCCAGTGTTTTTCTTTTTAGTCGTCCATTTTTCTTTTCCTCCATTTGATTTATCTCCTGTGTATGTTTTTCCTCGGCCCCAGCTGAAAGTCCAGGTGGCAGAGCGGTAGCCGCAGTCAGCCGGGCAGGCACACCTTGCCTGCGAACAGCAGTCCCACTATGGTGAAGAAGATGGAGAGGACAAAGAGGACGTAGGAGGAGCCCACCACCGTGTTGTTGGGCAGCTTGTATGGCTGGCCACCCACCTCGTTGATGTAGAAACCGATGGGGAAGATGAGTGCCGCCATACAGAACAGGATCACTGAGGGGGAGAGAGATAATGTTAGACATGTTGGAATTGTTTACTATTTCCTGTGGTGTTTGCTACACTGGAGACAGCTCTGCTTTCAATTAGGATGAAACCTGGGATGGATTGGATGCTTGTCAACCAAATCTCCCTCTGGGATAATAAAGATTGACTTGATTTGTTAATTGATTGAGTGACTGACTAATTAATTGATGAATTTAATGACTGAATCATCACTCGTCCTCAGTAGGCCTACATACTACCGCACAACGTCACACACACTACAGAACCAAAACACTCGTCCAAGGCCCCAGACACCATCACGCCTCAACCCTTTTACATAAATAGACCTTAGCTGTGAAGGAGACACACTCCAGTCTCACCAGCGTGAATGTACCAAGGTCACGAACACACCAACCAGACCATGCAGGCTTTTAGAAGAGCTCCAAAAACAACAGGCAGACGGACGCTCTTCGGCATAGGATAATGGGGCCTTTCAGTGGGCTTCCAAGCAGATCAATGATCAGAGGGAGAGAGAGAGATGGAGGAATGGAGAGAGGAGAGAGAGAAAGTGTGTGTGTGTGTGTGTGTGTGTGGACGTGTTTAACTATACTACTGGGGACCAGAAGTCCCCACAAGAATAATAATCCCAAGAAAAATTGAACATCTGCGGACAGTCCCCATAAGGTAAAATGCTAATTTCTAGGGGGTTTAGGGTTAAGGTTAGAATTAGTGTTAGGGAAAATAGGACTTTGAATGGGACTGAATTGTGTGTCCCCACAAGGTTAGTTACACAAGACTGTGTGTGTGTGAGAGAGAGAGTAGGAGAGCGAGAGAGAGAAAAGTGAGTTGGCGTTGTAACAAACTGAGGCAATTTTATAATCCACTCAGCTAGAGGGAGCCGAGACCAGGGAGCATCTCTCTCTCTTCAGACAGTCAGGGCAGCAGGTAGAGGGACTCAGGACCTGATCAAGAGACACAAACACCAACTGAACACCCACACATGTACGCACAACATAGATTCTGTGGGCTTTGAGTGAATCTGTCCATCTGAAGCAGTGTTACTAATCTGAAACGGCAGAGCCAAGGATTTACACATACTCTATAAAACGTACTCAAAAGGTAGTATAAATATAGAGTTGAATTACTTTAAAAGATGACGTTAAAAGCTAATTCGATATACTGTAACTTAATCACTTAGGCTAACGCTAATTCAGTGGACATGCGGTGGTCTGCCGTGAAATAACTTCTGCTCTCCTCTCTCCTACATGGTAGAGTATCCGTGTTCTCTCCCTATCAGCAGCAATAGAAGGGCCACCCCATCACATACCAGGAGCTATAGGAGAGAGACTGCAGACATGTTCCCCAGGCATCCTACTCTGTGGCGAAAAAAGCAACAAGTATCATTAGATAAAAAAAACAAGTAAAAATAAATAAATATATACAGTACCAGTCAAAAGTTTGGACACCTACTCGTTCAAGGGTTTTTCTTTATTTTTACTATTTTCTACATTGTTGAATAATAGTGAAGACATCAAATCTGTGAAATAAAACATATGGAATCATGTAGTCACCAAAAAAGTGTTAATGAAATCAAAATATATTTAAGATTGCCACGTTGTATAAATGATTGGAGACAGGCGCAGGAATAAATAATAGGGGGTTTTAATACTCCACAAAAAATACAACATGCCATGAAAAGGCACGGGGAAGAAGCCCCCCAAAAAACACAGGGATGTAACCCAAACAAAAGAGTGAGGTTAAACCTCTAATAAATACACGGGACGAGACCTGTAATAACAATACACAGGACGAGACCCGTAATAACAAGTGCACAATACACGCAGCACGAAAGTCGAAACAACAAAGCACAGGTACTCACAAGACCAACGGACATGGGAACAGTAACCGACCAAGACAATGGTGAACAGAGGGCACATATATACAATTACTAATCAGGGGGAACAGGTGTGCATAATGAGACAGTTCAGTAACGCCTAGAGGACGGTGACGTAGACCTCCGGAACTGGTGCACGGAATGAGCAGCAGTACCGGGGGGGATCCGTGACAAAGATTTTAGATTCTTCGAAGTTGCCACCTTTTGCCTTGATGACAGCTTTGCACAATTTTGCATTCTCTCAACCAGCTTCACCTGGAATGCTTTTCCAACAGTCTTGAAGGAGTTCACACATACTGTATGTTGGCTGCTTTTCCTTAACTCTGCGGTCCAACTCATCCCAAACCATCTCAATTGGGTTGAGGTCGGGTGATTGTGGAGGCCAGGTCTTCTGATGCAGCACTCCATCACTCTTCTTCTTGATCAAATATCCCTTACACATCCTGGAGGTGTGTTGGGTCATTGTCCTGTTGAAAAACAAATAATAGTCCCACTAAGTGCAAACCAGATGGGATGGCATATCGTTGTAGAATGCTGTGGTAGACATGCTGCTTAAGTGTACCTCGAATTCTAAATAAATCACTGACAGTATCACCAGCAAAGCACCCCCACACCATCACACCTCCTCCATGCTTCATGGTGGGAGCCACACAAAGACACAGCGATTGGAACCAAAAATCTCAAATGTGGACTCATCAGACCAAAGGACAGATTTCCACCGGTCTAATGTCCATTGCTCGTGTTTTTTGGCCCAAGCAAGTCTCTTCTTCTTATTGGTGTCCATTAGTAGTGGTTTCTTTGCAGCAATTCGACAATGAAGACCTGATTCACTCAGTCTTCTCTGAACATGGATGTTGAGATGTGTCTGTTACTTGAACTCTGTGAAGCATTTATTTGGGCTGCAATCTGAGGTGCAGTTAAATCTAACGAACGTATCCTCTGCAACAGAGGTAACTCCTTTCCTGTGGCGGTCCTCATTAGTTTCATCATAGCGCTTGATGGTTTTTTCGACTGCACTCACTTGACGAAACTTTCAAAATTCTTTACATTTCCCGGATTGACTGACCTTCATGTTTCTCTTTGGTTATTTGAGCTGTTCTTGCCATAATATGGACTTGGTCTTTTACCAAATAGGGCTATCTTCTGTGTACCATCCCTACCTTGTCACAACACAACGGATTGGCTCAAACGCATTAAGAAAGAAAGAAAGTCCACAAATTAACTTTTAACAAGGCACACCTGTTAATTGAAATGCATTCCAGGTGACTACTTCATGAAGCTGGTTGAGAGAATGCCAAGAGTGTGCAAAGCTGTCATCAAGGCAAAGGGTGGCTACTTTGAAGAATCTCAAATAAAATATATTTCAATTTGTTTAACACTTTTTGGGTTACTACATGATTCCATATGCGTTATTTCATAGTTTTGATGTCTTCGCTATTATTCTATAATGTAGAAAATAGTAGAAATTCAGAAAAATTCTGGAATGAGTAGGTGTGTCCAAACTTTTGCCCCCTTTTTCTCCCCAATGTCGTGATTACGATCTTGTCTCATCGCTGCAACTCCCCAACGGGCTCGGGAGAGTCACGCGTCCTTCTAAACATGACCCGCCAAACTGCGCTCCTTAACACCCGCTCGCTTAACCAATGTGCCGCACCAATGTTTCAGAGGAAACACCGTTCAACTGACGACCGAAGTCAGCCTGCAGCCCGCCACAAGAAGTCACTAGAGTGCGATGAGCCAAGTAAAGGCCCCCTGGCCAAACCCTCCCCAAACCTGGACGATACTGGGCCACTTGTGTCCCTATGGGACTCCCGGTCACAGCCGGTTGTGACACAGCCTGGGATTCGAACCAAAGGCTGTAGTGACACCGCAAAACACATTAGACCGCTGTGCCACTCGGGAGGTCATAAATATATATTTCTGAAGAGACAAGCACTTGGCATCCATTTCAAGACACCAATTAGTGTGTTAGACGTCCTGCTGAGATAAGTGATATAACACTGATAATAAGTCACTGCTCTGGCACCCCACAAAGAGGAGTGACACACCAGTCCTGATGGGGCACAATACGGTTTGTGTGTGTGTGTTCAGTGTGTGTGTGTAAGCAGTGACTGGGCACAGGGACAAGGTCAGGAGAAAAATCATTAGGGTAGTTATCCGTCTTAATCCAAGTGATTAGCCTCTTGGTTGGACCAGTTAATTAAAAAAGCCATTGTTAATTAGCATCATGAAACTCCCCATGTTTGGTTTTATTTTGGGGCTTTCAGAATATTTATTTGAAGATATTGCAGCCTCCCCAGCTATCAAATGTTAGTTCCCAGGACGATCTACACAAAACACTCTGTCAGTGGGGGAAAAATCTAACAATTGTAAAAAATTCTGGAAAAATAAAACACTAATATATCTTGATTAGATAAGTATTCAACCACCTGAATCAATCAATACATATTAGAATCACCTTTAGCAGCGATTACAGCTGTGAGTCTTTCTGGGTAAGTCTCTAAGAGATTATCACACATGGATTGAGCAACATTTGCCCCAAATTCTTCAAGCTCTGTAAAATTGGTTGTTGATCATTGCTAGACAACCATTTTCAGGTCTTGCCATAGATTTTCAAGCAGATAAGTCAAAACTGTAACTCGGCCACCCAGGAACATTCACTGTCTTCTTGGTAAGTAACTCCAGTGTAGATTTGGCCTTGTGTTTTAGGTTATTGTCCTGCTGAAAGGTGAATTAATCTCCCAGTGTCTGGTGGAAAGCAGACTGAACCAGGTTTTCTTCTAGGATTTTGCCTGTGCTTAGCTCTCTTTAGTTTTTTTTTTTTATCCTGAAAAACTCCCCAGTCCTTACAAGCACAACCATAACATGATGCAGCCATGACTATGCTTGAAAATATGGGGAGTAATACTCAGTGAAGTGTTGTTTTGTATTTGCCCCAAACATAACACTTTGTATTTAGGACAAAAAGTGAATTGCTTTGCCACATTTTTTGCAGTATTACTTTATTACCTTGTTGCAAACAGGATGCATGTATTCTGTACAGGCTTCCTTTTTTTTCACTCTGTAAATTAGGTTAGTATTGTGGAGTAACTACAATGTTGTTGATCCATCCTCAGAGTGTGATAGGAGAAAACAAACTGTTTAAAAATCACCATTGCCCTCATGGTGAAATCCCTGAGTGGTTTCCCTCCTCTCCGGCAACAGAGTTAGGAAGGACGCCTGTATCTTTGTAGTGACTGGGTGTGTTGATACACCATCCAAAGTGTATTTAATAACTTCACCATACTCAAAGGGATATTCAATGTCTGCTTTTTATTTTATTTTGACCAATCTACCAATAGGTGCCCTTCTTTTCGAGGCATTGGAAAATCGCACTGGTTGAATCTGTGTCAGAAATTCACTGCTTGTCCAGAGGTACAGAGATGAGGTAGTCATTCAAAAACCATGTTAAGCACTATTATTGCACACAGAGTGAGTCCATGCAACTTATTATGTGACTTGTTAAGCAAATGTTTACTACTGAACTTAGTTAGGCTTGCTATAACAAAAGGGCTTGAATACTTACTGACTCAAGACATTTCAGCTTTAAAAAATTTATAAATGATTGTGATGATAAAAAAAAAGAAAAGAGAACTCTACTTTGACATTATGAGGTACAAAGAAAAGGCAAGTGACAAAAAAAATCTCAATTTAATCAATTTTAAAGTCAGGCAGTAATACAACAAAATCGGTAAAATGTCAAAGGGTGTGAATACTTTCTGAAGGCACTGTATGTCAAATAACCAAAGGAGAACGTTTAGGGAAGTGTTAGCTGGGTCTATAAGTGCAACTGTCAATCGAAAGTCAAACAAGATAATTCTCTGATTCCTGTGAATTACCACTGAACAGACGAACTGGAAACAGACTAAATCAAATCACGTTGCTTTGCCAGACACACAATCAAAGGCTTACAGATGATACTTTCTTCCATTCACACTGAGGGCCCCAACTAAAGCTTCAATCATAGGGCTGATTTTCTAAACGCACGTAGATGGAAATCAAAAGAGGCCTGGGGCAATAACTCCTCATATGCTTCCACAACACTACAGCTACACATCATGTCCTCCAGCCCAAACCCACACAGGCTATTTTCCCCCCTCAGAAAGGGACTGATTTAGCCTAGCTAAAACAGCTCAGATGATGCCGCTGGCTCTCTATGGCTCTCTCTACACTAGCAGGCAGGCTGGCTGGCTGAATGTGTCCTGTCTGTGCTGCCAGCTAGCGAGGACAGTGTTGACTGGCTAACCCCCCCGGACTGGGCAGACACGGCTAATATTTACGTCTGTCCTCACTGCCGCGGCCATGTGTTTACCCACCGCAAGCCAGAACCTCAGTGTTTTTCAAACTACCTTAGCTGATATGTTACTGATCCTTAGACTAGTGCCTGTCAGAATACTGTACCTCACTGTACCTGGGGTGTACTGTACAGCGAAGTCAGACAGCGGGGTTTGCTAGGACATAGTAGTGTCTGGCTAGGGCCTAGTGTAAAGAGTGTAGTGTACAGGGGACAGAAGGGGGCCTGGCTAGGGCCTAGTGTAAATACTATAGTGTACAGGGGACAGAACGGGGCATAGCTAGGGCCTAGTGTAAAGACTGTAGTGTACAGGGGACAGAATGGGGCCTGGGTAAGGCCTAGTGTAAATACTGTATTGTACAGGGGACAGAAGGGGGCCTAGCTAGGGCCTAGTGTAAATACTGTAGTGTACAGGGGACTAGCTAGTAGGCTTGGGCGGTATGCAGATTGTAATACCTTCATACTGAAAGTAATACAAGTAACAAAATAATTATACTTAAAGTTGTACGCACAAAACAAATATTAGACAGCAAGGCTGTTGATCCAGGAGGGTGTTCTCTGCTGTTACCAAGATAAACTGGATTTTGGAAGAAGCTAACCACTTAGCTAGATAGCTAACTATCTTCTAAATTAGCAAACCAAATGCACAACTGCAGAGCATTTAGCACATTTTACACAGTTAACTTATAAGATTTCTAGCTGGCAAACATTTAGTTGTGAATTCCATACTGTAACTAGATCACCTGGTGCGTGCTGCACAACAGTGAGTGACTCACAAGGCTCCTGTGTCACGTTCTGACCATAGTTCTTGTGTGTTTTGCTTGTTTTAGTGTTGGTCAGGACGTGAGCTGGGTGGGCATTCTATGTTGTGTGTCTAGTTTGTCTGTTTCTGTGTTTGGCCTAATATGGTTCTCAATCAGAGGCAGCTGTCAATCGTTGTCCCTGATTGGGAATCATATATAGGTGGCTTGTTTTGTGTTGGGGATTTGTGGGTGGTTGTTTCCTGTCTCTGTGTTTTCTCTGCACCAGCTAGGACTGTATCGGTTTGCCACACGTTTGTTATTTTGTTATTTTTGTATTGTGTTAAGTGTTCACGTTTATTCTTTCGTAATTAAATATGTTGAGCACCAACTACGCTGCGTCTTGGTCCGATCCCTGCTACACCTCCTCTTCAGACGAAGAGGAGGAAGGCTGCCGTTACAGAACCACCCACCCCACTCGGACCAAGCAGCGTAGCAACGGGCAGCAGCGACAGCAGCAGCGGTACCAGGAGGAATGGACATGGGAGGAAATTCTGGACGGTAAAGGACCCTGGGCAGAGCCAGAGGAGTGTCGCCGCCCCAAAGCGGAGCTGGAGGCAGCAAAAGCGGAGAGGCGGCATTATGAGGCGCTAGCAAGGCAGAGCGGCTGGAAGCCCGAGAGGCTCAACCAAACATTTCTTGGGAGGGGGCTAAAGGGGAGTGTGGCGAAGTCAGGTAGGAGACCTGCGCCAACTTCCCGGGCTTACCGTGGAGAGCGAGAGTACGGGCAGACACCGTTTTGTGTTGAAGAGCGCATGGAGTCTCCTGTACGTGTGCTTAGCCCGGTGCGGTACATTCCAGCTCCACGTATCGGCCGGGCTAGAGTGGGCATCGAGCCAGGTGCCATGAAGCCGGCTCAACACATCTGGTCTCCAGTGCGTCTCCTAGAGCCGGTGTACATGGCACCAGCCTTATGTATGGTGTCCCCGGTTCGCCAGCACAGCCCAGTGCGGGCTATTCCACCTCGCCGCACTGGCCTGGCTACGGGGAGCATTAAACCAGGTAAGGTTGGGCAGGCTCGGTGCTTAAGAGCTCCTGTACGCCTTCACGGTCCGGTATATCCGGCGCCACCTTCCCGCCCCAGCCCAGTACCACCAGTGCCTACACCACGCACCAGGCTTCCTGTGCGTCTCCAGAACTCTGTTCCTCCTCCAAGCACTCTCCCTATGGTGCGTGTCTCCAGCCCAGTACCTCCAGTGCCGGTACCACGCACCAGGCCTACTGAGCTGCCTGCCTGCCCAGCGCCGTCTGAGCTGCCTGCCTGCCCAGCGCCGTCTGAGCTGCCTGCCTGCCCAGCGCCGTCTGAGCTGCCTGCCTGCCCAGCGCCGTCTGAGCTGCCTGCCTGCCCAGCGCCGTCTGAGCCATCCGTCTGCCCAGCGCCATCTGAGCCATCCGTCTGCCCAGCGCCATCTGAGCCATCCGTCTGTCCCGAGCCATCTGAGCCGCCCGTCTGTCCCGAGCCGTTAGAGCCGCCCGTCTGTCCCGAGCCGTTAGAGCCGTCAGTCAGGAGCCGCCAGAGCCGTCCGTCAGTCAGGAGCCGCCAGAGCCGTCCGTCAGTCAGGAGCCGCCAGAGCCGTCCGTCAGTCAGGAGCCGCCAGAGCCGTCCGTCAGTCAGGAGCCGCCAGAGCCGTCCGTCAGTCAGGAGCCGCCAGAGCCGTCCGTCAGTCAGGAGCCGCCAGCCAGTCAGGAGCCGCCAGAGCCGCCAGTCAGTCAGGAGCCGCCAGAGCCGCCAGTCAGTCAGGAGCCGCCAGCCAGTCAGGAGCCGCCAGAGCCGCCAGCCAGTCAGGAGCCGCCAGCCAGTCAGGAGCTGCCAGAGCCGCCAGCCAGTCAGGAGCTGCCAGAGCCGCCAGCCAGTCAGGAGCTGCCAGAGCCGCCCGCCAGTCATGAGCTGCCCTCCAGTCATGAGCTGCCCTCCAGTCATGAGCTGCCCCTCAGCCCGGAGCTGCCCCTCAGCCCGGAGCTGCCTCTCTGTCCGGAGCTGCCCTTCAGTCCGGAGCTACCTCTCTGTCCTGAGCTACCTCTCTGTCCTGAGCTACCTCTCTGTCCTGAGCTACCTCTCTGTCCTGAGCTACCTCTCTGTCCTGAGCTACCTCTCAGTCCTGAGCTACCTCTCAGTCCTGAGCTACCTCTCTGTCCCGAGCTACCTCTCTGTCCCGAGCTACCTCTCTGTCCTGAGCTACCTCTCTGTCCTGAGCTACCTCTCTGTCCTGAGCTGTCTCCTCAATCTAGTGGGGACCTTGGTGAAGATTCCTAGGCCAAGGTCGGGGGCGAGGGTCGCCACTCAAAGGACGCTAAGGAGGGGGACAAAGACAATGGTGGAGTGGTGGCCTCGTCCTGCGCCGGAGCCGCCACCGCGGACAGATGCCCACCCAGACCCTCCCCTTGAGTTTTAGGGGGTGCGTTCGGAGTCCGCACCTCAGGAGGGGGGTACTGTCACGTTCTGACCAATGTTCTTGTGTGTTTTGTTCGTTTTAGTGTTGGTCAGGACGTGAGCTGGGTGGGCATTCTATGTTGTGTGTCTAGTTTGTCTGTTTCTGTGTTCGGCCTAATATGGTTCTCAGAGGCAGCTGTCAATCGTTGTCCCTGATTGGGAATCATATATAGGTGGCTTGTTTTCAGACGAAGAGGAGGAAGGCTGCCGTTACATCCTGTCTCTTGTTGTTGTGTGCTTGTAAACAAACATCACAACTGGGAACTACCAGTAAGCTTCATAATGAAAAATTATGTGACAGGTGAAATGAAGAACGCAATCTTCTTTATCTCCTAATGTATTGCATGATAAACTGTAAACTACACTATCTACCAAGAGAGTTTTAATCTATATTCTTCGTAGCTGTCTATTTACCACCACAAACGATGCTGGCACTAAGACCGAACTCAATGAGCTGTATACGGCCATAAGCAAACAGGAAAACGCTCATCCAGAGGCGGAGCTCCTAGTAGCCGGGGACTTTAATGCTGGGAAACTTAAATCTGTTTGACCTAATTTCTACCAGCATGTTAAATATGCAACCAGAGAGAAAAAAAAAAAACTCTAGACCACCTTTACTCCACACACAGAGACTCGTACAAAGCTCTCCCTCGCCCTCCATTTGGCAAATCTGACCATAATTCTATCCTCCCGATTCTTGCTTACAATCGGTGACTCGGTCAATAAAAAAGTGGTCAGATGAAGCAGATGCTAAGCTACAGGACTGTTTTGCTAGCACAGACTGGAATATGTTCCAGGATTCTTCCGATGGCATTGAAGAGTACACCACATCATTCACTGCCTCAAAAGGTTCTACAGCTGCACCATCGAGAGCATCCTGACTGGTTGCATCACTGCCTGGTATGGCAACTGCTCGGCCTCCGCCCGCAAGGCACTACAGAGGGTAGTGCGAACGGCCCAGTACATCACTGGTGCCAAGCTTCCTGCCATCCAGGATCTCTATACCAGGCGGTGTCAGAGGAAGGCCCTAAAAAGTGTCAAAGACTCCAGCCACCCTAGTCATAGACTGTTCTCTCTGCTACCGCACGGCAAGCGGTACCGGAGCGCAAAGTCTAGGCCCAAGAGGCTTCTAAAAAGATACCGCCAAGCCATAAGACTCATGAACATCTAATCAAATCAAATGGCTACCCAGACTATTTGCATTGCCCCCCCCCCCCTCCACTCTTTTACACTGCTGCTACTCTCTGTTAATTATCTATGCATACTCACTTTAATAACTCTACCTACATGTACATATTACATTATTACATACCTGTATTGGTACTGAAAAACCATCCCGTGGCTATTTCCAAATACCCCGGTATATATGGTATACCGCCCAAGCCTACTAGCTAGGGCCTAGTGTAAAGACTGTAGTTCACAGGGGACAGAAGGGGGCCTGGCTAGGGCCTAGTGTAAAGACTGTAGTTCACAGGGGACAGAAGGGGGCCTGGCTAGGGCCTAGTGTAAAGACTGTAGTGCACAGGGGACAGAAGGGGGCCTGGCTAGGGCCTAGTGTAAAGAATGTAGTTCACAGGGGACAGAAGGGGGCCTGGCTAGGGCCTAGTGTAAAGACTGTAGTGCACAGGGGACAGAAGGGGGCCTGGCTAGGGCCTAGTGTAAAGACTGTAGTGCACAGGGGACAGAAGGGGGCCTGGCTAGGGCCTAGTGTAAAGACTGTAGTGCACAGGGGACAGAAACGGGCCTGGTTGGGGCCTAGTGTAAAGACTGTAGTGCACAGGGGACAGAAGGGGGCCTGGCTAGGGCCTAGTGTAAAGACTGTAGTGTACAGGGGACAGAAGGGGGCCTGGCTAGGGCCTAGTGTAAAGACTGTAGTGTACAGGGGACAGAAGGGGGCCTGTGCTGGCTGTACAAAGGGGCCCTTTCAGGTGGCAGTGGCCCTGGGCCAGCTACGCCTACTGGAAGCTTCCTTTCCCCAGCCAGCAATCATCACCTGTTAGCCCCCTACTAGCTACCCCCCTCTCCCTGCACCTTTCATTCTGTAACACAGAGCACCAATCACAGATGCCCCTTATCCCAACCCCCAGCCCCCTCACTCTCTCACATACTCAATCTCTCCCTCACTTTAACTCTACCTCTCTTTTAATCCCCTTTTAGTCTACCACTTCTCCTCACTCTACCCTCTCCCTCTTTCCTGAAAGGAGAAAGCCCAGCCTGCCCATTACACAGCAGCAGCAGCAACCCTGTGAGGTGCAGTGCTCAGCACTGTCAGGGAAATACTCAAGGCCCTCTTACTTTCCATCCCCTTTAGAACCCCTCTGTCCTCCTCCCCCTTTCCTTCTCCCATAGCTGGCTCTCAGGTTACAAGTGATGCTTTTCTACCTCTCCAGTCTCTCAATCCCACTCTCATTTTCTCTTCATCTCCCTCTCTCACTCTTCCTGGTCCAGTGTAGCTCAGTGTCATTCTGTAGTCTCCCCTTCACACATCTCAATCTCTACCCCCTACCTACAAACATTCTCCCGTTCCTTCTCTCTCAATCTCTTTCTTTCTGGCGGCAGGTAGCCTAGCGTTTAAGAGCGTTGGGCCAGTATCCGAAAGGTTGATGGTTCGAATCCTTGAGCCGGCAAGGTGGAAAAATCTGCCGTTCTGCCCTTGAGCGAGGCAGTTAACCCCCGCAACACCACCTGCTCCCTGGGCGCCGATGACATGGACGTCGATTAAGGCAGGCCCCCTCACCTCTCTGATTCAGAGGGGTTGGATTAAATACGGAAGACACATTTCGGTTGAATGCATTCACTTGTGCAACTGACTAAGTTTCCCCTTTCCCTGTTCCTTTAAAATGCATCTCTTTGTCTGAAAGAAGCCAACAATGGTAGTCTTCACTGCAGTGACAGAGAGTGGGAGAGAAAGCGATAGAATGTGAAAGCACAAGAGGGAGAGAAAGAGAGAGATTATCACTGAGGACCTGATACAGCCAACAGAACCCTGGATGATTGTGACTATATCCTCCCTGTTGCCAGGGCAACCTCATCACTTGGCTCAGAGCGGTGTGATTGTCAAAACATTACTCAATAAAATCACATTTAGCACGTGACACAGATTTGCAAGGAACACATTGACAACGCATCTTTTTAGAGGGGTTGGAGGGAAATTGATTATTGGGTGATTATTGGGTAAATACACCATAGAAATATAATCATTCTTATTCTCTAAATACGACTAACATATAACGACTGTGATGCACCAATTCAATCAAATGTGTCTGTGTGCTAGTAAAACTCTGCCTCTACGTGTGTGAGTGAGTGAGAGAGGGGGTCTGTGTCTCTTCTCTTTGCTAAACAACCAATCAGAATATGAACACCTACACAGCCTTACGAAACAGCCCAGCTCAGCAGGGCTGCTGAATGTTGGGTTGGTATTGAGTTAAGAAGTGTCTCCTCTGAATTCCTGTCTAAAAAGAGGGGGATGAGTGTTGAAAGACAAAAAGAAGCGATTGAGTGGCACTCTATGACGCCCACACAGGTACCATAGAATGCACTTCTCAGTGGAAGAGCTGCAGGGAAGGGATGATCTGGAGGCATGGAGGATAGAAGACACATACAGAATACAAGTATGCACGCACACACACACCGCCCACACAAAAGACGCAAACATCACACACATTGGTTCCATTGGTTTACCTGAAATCAGCTTCACCACTGAAATTCTGGGCATGAATGCAAAGCTAAACCAATATTTTCACAGCCCCCCTCTCCCTCGCCTCCCCCTTTCCTCTTCTCTCCCTCAACTTACTCTCTCTCTACCCCTACCCCTCCTCTGTGTAGGAGAGAGGGTATATCTGCTCGTAGACGGATGCACTGGTGTTGAGGGGAGTGTTATTCCAAGGAAATGATGTCATGAAAGAGGGGAGCGAGATTGGAGAGAGAGGAGTGAGAGAGTGGGACCTCTGTACCTAGGCCTACAGCTTGTTTGGTCAAGCTACTTAACAGGGTGATAGAGAGGGTGCATTTTTTTAACGTTTGAGTGACCAAGTACCACTATTTAGTGGTCAAGTGCAATGTGTCTCTGAGTAACATCTATCAGTAAAGGTACACTCAGTTGGTTGAGCTTGGCTTTGATTGGTCAATGTACACTCGACTGTCATTAAGGTAGGGTTGTTTCGGTCACTAGAGTCACTTACTCCCAGTGAAGGCAATCCAGCGGGCGTATTTGGTGGCCTCGCGGCGCCAGTGGGATGCCACCAGCAGGCCACAGGTCACCGTGAGGGAGATGATACCCAGGATGATGAAGAAGAGCGTGGTGACCCACTCGGGGGGAAGCCGCGGGGGGATACAGGTGCGGTCCCGACCGTGGATGGTCTGGCACTGCCGCACCAGGCCTACCGTCAGGGCACCTATATATATATATATATATATATATATATATATATATATATAAATATAAGAGAGAGAGAGAGAGAGAGAGAGAGAGAGAGAGAGAGAGAGAGAGAGAGAGAGAGAGAGAGAGAGAGAGAGAGAAAATAGGTGTTAGATCATACACACATTTAAATTCTCACACCAACCACACTGCTAGGGCACATCCTTGTAGGGCTGGGCAGTAAACCGTATTTTACTATATTCAGGTATTGATGCACAGTCCGGTTTGCATTTTTACTTTACCTTAGCTTACATAATGGTATTTGGTTTGTTAAATGTAATTGAAATGTAATAACTGACTGATGTAACTAAAAAAAATAAGGGAATCGCCCGTTCTTACCGTCAGTAAGAGACTGCGAACAGCTGAGAACTGCTAATTTCCTAGCAAGAGCTTCTGGTGCACATTTGTGCTTTTTTCCCATGAATAGTGCTTGTGAGGCAGCGCTGGAGCCAAAGATGTGCAAATGTACTTTTTTGCCACAAATCTTGCCTGTGAGGCAGTGTGGGTAACAAAAGCACCCTAGAAATCTGCACAATGCCCCTTGTGGCGAAAGGAACGGACATTGAATCAATTTAATATATACGGTACTAGGAAAGAAAAAGTGACTTTCACAAAATAGAGGCATACAAAGACAAAACAAATGTGGTACAGTGTGGAAATAACAACAAATGAGTGAAGGAAATTCTGATGAAAATGCAGAACATTATTTTTGATTGAAGTTTGATTGAACTGTATAAAACAAACAGAAGAGAGAAAGCCCCATTAAAAACACTTAGAATGTATTTTTTGCCACCCTAGGGCCATGCACTACTCATGAAGCATATTTTATATAAAATACTGTCAAATACCGTCATACTGTCAAAAATATGATATATTTTGTCCACATCGCCCAGATCTACATCCATGTCAGGGCAGCTAGAACACACACACTGTCGACTAACCAATCAGATTCTTTACAGAAAAAAATTGCCTGGCTTCACAACACTCAAACTGTTATCAAATTGCTAACAGAATTACCAACAAATCTGTAACAGAAATACTGCAAATGAAATTGGCTACAATGGGAAATCATAGTAGTCACAAACCAGTAGGGTCACCTGCTACTGTCTTCCTTCCATTGGAATACTGTTATGTTCAGCTCATAACGGTTTTCTTTCTGCCGTCTGGTGGTCAAACCAAGAGTGTTAAAACAGTCTGAGTCTAGACAACCCTTCCCTCTCTCTGCCTTTCTTTCTGCCTTCCTCTCATTTCCAGTTAATGTCACCTCTCCCAGCTGACACCTACACATGAGCCCCCTCCCTTTCCATTTCATTTAACCAGCATCCTCACCTACTGAGCACCGACCGACAACGGACCTCCATGGACGTTGAAAAGTAGTTGAAATTTGGTCAGTCCACCCTGGCCTTGATGTTAATGTCCACAGACAGACCGGACTGGACCAAATCCGAACCCATCGTAGACTTACGTTTCACAAGTTTGGATAGCACAGTACAGTACAGTGAGTAGAGCACAGTAGAGTCCAATACAATACAGTACTGAGCAGGGGTTGGAACCGGTTCAGGGAACAGAACAGAAAACCGGAAAATAATGACATTTTGGGGGGGAAATAATCAGAACCACGAATGAAAGTGATCTATACTGTTCCAGAACAGAACTGTTATTTTAAAAGCATGAGAACCAGTTAATAACGTTACTTTATGTTCCGGACATTTTTTTCCAGTCCCCCCAGAAAACACAACGAAGTTCCTATGCAACGCCCTCACCATGTCGCTAATCAACTTCTTCCAGTGTCTGCCGGCCAGCCACCTGGAAATATTTGCCAGGGAGTGTGCATGTGTAGACTCCTCCCCCTCTGACGTTACAAGCGTGATTCAGAAATTAGGGAGAGATCTTAATTAGAGAATAATTAATTGACCTTTTCAATGCTAGTTAAGGATACTATAGTTAGAACGTTTCACATTGGATTTATTAACTACAAAAAGGTAAGATGTGTTTTTTTTTCATCCCTTTTTTCTCCCCAATTTTGTGGTATCAAATTGGTAGTAGTTACAGTCTTGTCTCATCGCTGCAACTCCCGTACGGACTCTGGAGAAGCGAAGGTCGAGAGCCATGCGTCCTCCGAAAGACAACCCAACCAAGCCGCACTGCTTCTTGACACAATGCCCATCCAACCCGGAAGCCAGCCGCACCAATGTGTCGGAGGAAACACCGTACACCTGGCGACTGTGTCAGCATGCACTGC
This sequence comes from Salvelinus namaycush, assembly GCF_016432855.1. Lineage (NCBI taxonomy): Eukaryota > Metazoa > Chordata > Actinopteri > Salmoniformes > Salmonidae > Salvelinus > Salvelinus namaycush. The sequence goes on along the minus strand of NW_024060674.1, from coordinate 158,203 downwards.
GCCCGGCCCGCCACAGGAGTCGCTAGTGCGCGATGAGACAAGGATATCCCTGCCGGCCAAACCCTCCCTAACCCGGACGCCGCTGGGCCAATTGTGCGCCGCGCCACGGGCCTCCCGGTCGCGGCTGGCTGCGACCGGGAGATGCAGTGCCTTAGACCACTGCGCCACTCGGGAGGCTGATGTGTTTTTGTTTTAATTCCGGTGCTGCTCTGCACACACAAACGTGTTAGCTAGCTAGCATGTCCAACATTAAGCCAACTATGACGTTCAAAGACATTCAAAGTTCCTTTATAGAAGCCGCTCCTCCATAGGTATAATTCTGTGAGCCTAATTCAGATAATGCATGTCATAACAAGATTCCCAGCGCTTCAAGCCAAGCCTCCTCAACCCTATCTCTCTCTCCCCACTGCAAAATGTCAGTCACATCTCGCGCCCTACACTCATCTGTCCAGTGCATGTAAATATTTTGCCCGCTCCACCACAAGCTGCTCTATCTGCACTGATTTCAGAAGTTTAAAAAGGAACAGAAAGGCACCTGTAAACCGTTACTTTTTTTGGTTCGAACCGGTTCAGAACTGTATTTTGCTGGTCGGAACAGTGGAACGGAATGAAAACAATAATGGTTCTGTTCAGAACGAAACGATTGTAAAATAATTTTGGTTCCAACCTCTGGTACTGAGTACAGTACAGCACAGTGAGTAGAGCATAGTATAGTACAGTCCAATACAATAGTACAGTACAATATAGTAGAGGACAATAAATAAAAGAAGCGTATAGTACAGTATATTGCCCTGTACTGAACTATACTGTATTCTACTGCGCTGTACAGAACTCCAGTCATCTGTGCTGCGATGTCCAAACTTGTAAAACATGAGGAGAATGATATTCATACCCATAATTACGCATTTCTGTGTAGTATAGATCAGGGACCCATTACCGTTACCGTAATTCCACTTCACTTACTGTAGTTCAATAACCAAAATGGATTTTTGTTAAACTCAAGTTGCCATAACTGACACCCCATTCTTTCTGCAGACATCTTTGAATCTTATTGCTGCAATATGTAACTTTTTGGGCGACCCGACCAAATTCACATAGAAATGTGAGTTATAGATCGGCCATTCACATTGAAAGCAAGTCTAAGAAGCTGTATATTTGTTCTATGAGCACTATTTCTATGCTTCTACATGTGTATTTTACTTTTGGGTTTGTACACCAGCTTTAAACAGATGAAAATACACTGCTCAAAAAAATAAAGGGAACACTTAAACAACACAATGTAACTCCAAGTCAATCACACTTCTGTGAAATCAAACTGTCCACTTAGGAAGCAACACTGATTGACAATAAATTTCACATGCTGTTGTGCAAATGGAATAGACAAAAGGTGGAAATTATAGGCAATTAGCAAGACACCCCCAATAAAGGAGTGATTCTGCAGGTGGTGACCACAGACCACTTCTCAGTTCCTATGCTTCCTGGCTGATGTTTTGGTCACTTTTGAATGCTGGCGGTGCTTTCACTCTAATGGTAGCATGAGACGGAGTCTACAACCCACACAAGTGGCTCAGGTAGTGCAGTTCATCCAGGATGGCACATCAATGCGAGCTGTGGCAAAAAGGTTTGCTGTGTCTGTCAGCGTAGTGTCCAGAGCATGGAGGCGCTACCAGGAGACAGGCCAGTACATCAGGAGACGTGGAGGAGGCCGTAGGAGGGCAACAACCCAGCAGCAGGACCGCTACCTCCGCCTTTGTGCAAGGAGGTGCACTGCCAGAGCCCTGCAAAATGATCTCCAGCAGGCCACAAATGTGCATGTGTCAGCATATGGTCTCACAAGGGGTCTGAGGATCTCATCTCGGTACCTAATGGCAGTCAGGCTACCTCTGGCGAGCACATGGAGGGCTGTGCGGCGCTACAAAGAAATGCCACCCCACACCATGACTGACCCACCGCCAAACCGGTCATGCTGGAGGATGTTGCAGGCAGCAGAACGTTCTCCACGGCGTCTCCAGACTCTGTCACGTCTGTCACATGTGCTCAGTGTGAACCTGCTTTCATCTGTGAAGAGCACAGGGCGCCAGTGGCGAATTTGCCAATCTTGGTGTTCTCTGGCAAATGCCAAATGTCCTGCACGGTGTTGGGCTGTAAGCACAACCCCCACCTGTGGACGTCGGGCCCTCATACCACCCTCATGGAGTCTTTTTCTGACCGTTTGAGCAGACACATGCACATTTGTGGCCTGCTGGAGGTCATTTTGCAGGGCTCTGGCAGTGATCCACCTGCTCCTCATTGCACAAAGGCGGAGGTAGCGGTCCTGCTGCTGGGTTGTTGCCCTCCTACGGCCTCCTCCACGTCTCCTGATGTACTGGCCTGTCTCCTGGTAGCGCCTCCATGCTCTGGACACTACGCTGACAGACACAGCAAACCTTTTTGCCACAGCTCGCATTGATGTGCCATCCTGGATGAACTGCACTACCTGAGCCACTTGTGTGGGTTGTAGACTCCGTCTCATGCTACCACTAGAGTGAAAGCACCGCCAGCATTCAAAAGTGACCAAAACATTAGCCAGGAAGCATAGGAACTGAGAAGTGGTCTGTGGTCACCACCTGCAGAATCACTCCTTTATAGGGGGTGTCTTGCTAATTGCCTATAATTTCCACCTGTTGTCTATTCCATTTGCACAACAGCATGTGAAATTTATTGTCAATCAGTGTTGCTTCCTAAGTGGACAGTTTGATTTCACAGAAGTGTGATTGACTTGGAGTTACATTGTGTTGTTTAAGTGTTCCCTTTATTTTTTTGAGCAGTGTACTATATATTCTGTTATGGAAAATATATTTCACAGCGATTTAGATGGTACAATGATTCTCTACACTATACTTGCTTGTTTTGTCACAAACTGAAATTAGGCGAACTATTAGACTTTTTGCAACCAGGAAATGGTGTTACAAGTTCTGCATAGTGTATCTTTAAATCTGAGCGTATATTTAACCGGTTTTGGAAAACGTGGTCACATAAAAACCTGAGGGAGATTTTACAGTAATTCCGTTACCAAAGTTTCCATCTGCACAGTTCTAACATTAAATTCGTTTTTGTAAAAAAAAAAGTGGAAATTGTTAAAAGTAGTCCTTGTGCATAGAGCTCTATTGTTTGTTAAACTTTGAAAATCAATGGTTTTTGTTTGGCATACATTTTAAAGTGAAAAGACTGAGACAAAGTTTAATTCCGTTACTGTGGAATTCCCCCCCTTTAATCTGTCTGTGAATCAATGCCTGCAAGGAGCTCCTCTCTGCAGCCTACAGGGCCCAATTATGTCAGAGGAGGCTGAGGCTGTTGCTCTGTAACACACACAAGAACACACATGCATGGACGTCTCCCACACACACACTGCAACCGATTGTAATGGTTCTTCTCACACACAGGTGCACGTACACAGCAGCAGATATAAATCGTTATCCACTGGCAGGCACACACTGCATCCGGATGTTTGTCTTGACACCTCAGCATTCCCTGTATAATGTGTCAGTTCATTAAGAAGCAGAGGCTTTGAAAAAGTCTCAAATGCTGCTAGCTAACGTGACAGCAGTTTGCATCGCTACTATATATTTCATCTCACTTCTCCCATCAGACATAGTACAGTATTTCTCCCTTTGATTTATCTACCACACACACACCTTCCTGTCCTCTCTCCTCCTCTTTTCCTACTTAACTTTCTCTCACTTCAAACTGAAGAGGCTTCTTTCTCTCCCTCTCTCTCTCCAGTTGAGTTTCTTCCCTGATCTTGAAGTCAGTCAGTAAGTATGCACATCTGTTGGTCTGGAACACGGACGAGAGGAGATAATATCTAGCCTATGGCGGAGAGCCTACTGGAGCCATCTATCACTGATCAGACACACACAGAGGATTTATAGCCTCTGGACTGAGCCATGATGACGTCTGCCAGAGATAGACTAGCTCATGAGCACACACACATGCACTTGTACAGTTACGTAGGCAGCAACACGTAGTTCACACACACACACACACACACACACACACACACACACACACACACACACACACACACACACACACACACACACACACACACACACACACACACACACACACACACACACACACACACACACACAGATCAGACCACTGAGAAACATAGGAGAGACACTAAATGAGTGTGTGTTCGTCTTCATGGAGATTTCTACCTGAGTAAGCAAAACGGTATCATATTATGCATGAACGGTTTAGGTGGTAGGAACCTGTAGTCTTTTTCATGAAAGGTGGGCTCGGTTATGAAGAGTGGGTTTTACCACCACCTTCACCATAATCTTACCAGGTAGGCTATCGACAATAATTCGATTTTACAACAACTTGGAAAAACATGGTGGAAAAGATGATACAATACATATTGGTGGTCCAATGGTGGAGATGCTGAAAGACAGATCTCCTCTTGCACTGGGGCAGGGCGGGTCTCCTCTCCTCTGGTATCCCACAGCGAGCCAAACAGTCCACTGGCCATCAGTCCAGAGGAAATCCTGTCCCCTTTATAACAGCTAGCAGGCCAGCACAACACCGCCTCTACAATAACAAGCAAACACAGCCTCAACCCTTCCCTAACCACACCTACAAACACTATGTAGGCCTAATGCTCCTCTGCTGGAGAATGCTTTCATGTGCTAGAACAATAGAGAACATTTTTGAGATTATATAATCAACATATTCTAGAATTCTAGCCCTGGATATTCTAAAATAGGCTATATCCAAGAATGACAACATTCTAGAAGGCCATTATTACCTTGTGCAGTCTGCACTGGGGCCAACGTGTTCTTCTGTCAACCGGAAGACGTTGGAACTACTCAGCCTTTAGACTAAAGAAAGGAGGTCAGAGCAAGGCAGACTAAAATGGCACCTGGAACGCCCACCAGAGCACTAGAGCTTACCCAAGAGCCTATTTCTGAAGGGAAGTAGGCCACATATTCCTGCCTGGGTACTGTAACCTTGAACCTGTCTGAGGACGGGAAGTGTGTGTGTGAGTGTGTGGAACATCAGCGGGCTCTGATAGCACTAATAATCTTGTTTTATGGCCATTTCCCCCTGGATCCTCCAGCCTCCTGCTGATTCACTAGCTCTCAGTGGAATTCCTGCCTTACAACAGGCAGGCAGGCACGGCATGGCACACACACCACTGGACACGACACACACACGCCATGCAAAAACATGGTACTCTGACACAAATTACAGAAATGTACACACACACACACACACACACACACACACACACACACACACACACACACACACACACACACTCCGTGAGACTACACATCTGGATAAATAAAGCTGGAATCTAAAATGAAAAGTGTGAGCAACGGAGCGACGCCTCATTTCCCCCCAGCCCACCGCAGAGCAGAGCTGGTGAAGAGTACAGCAAGACCCACCACTGCTGCTGCTGCTGTGTAGAGACAGACATCCAGATATACACACAGAGCACAACAACCAGTAACACACAGACACTCATACACTGTCCCACACAATAATACAGCCTCTTCACACAGATACTGACAGTCCCCATAAAAACATTATTAACAGTTCTAATCTCCATGGATCCCCGTGTCTCTAGCTAACCGTCTCCCATGTGCCTCCCCTCTATTCTCTCTGTATTCACACAGCTCAAATCTGTTTCTCTCTGCCCATCTCTGTGTCCCTGCATGTGTTCTACTGATCCCCGTCCCCTCACTCTGTATTCTCTCCATCCTGACGTCTCACTGTTTATCACAGCTTCTCTCTCTCTATGTTCCTTCCTTCTTTCCCTCCATCCGTATTCACTCTTCTTTGAGTGAGATCACTGTTTCTCACCCCCTCTCTCTATCTCCATTAGATTACTGCTTCTCGCCCAGTCTGTCTAAATGAGAGGAAATGAGGGCTGTGTGAGTTGGTCCTGAGCATGGGAGAGCATGGCGATGCTGTCATTAGTGTAGGTGCAGAGAGGTGTTAGCTACTGTTAGCAAGACAGCAGGCAGCACTGGAGGGATGAGTGGAGCAGGAGGCCTCTAAACTCTGCTGGGTGGAAGTATGGAGGTGGAGGTGGCAGGCAGCCACTGCAGGTTTTAACAGCCCGGCCGTTCTTGTACTTACATCACCAGGCTGCAGGGGAAGGTAGACTGTAGTGTTGACTATCCCCACACACACAAACGCAAGTAGACTACACACACCCACAAATTCAGACTACATAGCCACACACACACAGGTAAAGACACGCATACATACACACATTCATTCCAGAGACGTATACAAACACACACACAAACTGGCTTGCATATTCAATATCCGTACACAAACAAACACTACATACAGTCTTCAAAGGTGGACTTCAAAGGTAGGAAAACACATAGCTCAGGTCTGAAGTTAGTTACCACTGCATAAGTTTTCCAAACAACGTTTACAGAAGACAAGTTTCTCCATATTCGTTCCATGACAAAAGGACAGACGCTTACACACACAGTTTTACTTAACACAACAACATAAAAGCGCTTGTTAAGGGAAGGGGCAGGAAGCTGGTAGTATACTTTTCAACAGCCAAGCACTTCTTTCTCCCCCTAGTCCCTCATGCCCTGACCATGTACTAAAACAGGATGCCGCCCAGTCAGTGCAGACAAAGATGGTGGAGGAGGATTCTGCTCTCTGGTACAGCTGGTACAGAGAAACAGGTGATGTTACTGTGGCAGTGTCCCAACTTGGCTGTTGATACTAGCATGGCCACCTTCAACTGGCTCATTCAATCTCTCTACACTCCCCTGCAATTCTTCCCTGGACAGGGTGTTGAAAATGTGTTCTCAGTTAACATATCTGGTAAAGTAAGGGTTAATGATCAATATTAACTTGCTACATTCACACATACAGCCTACTGTAACTGTGCTTGCTCTACTAAAACAAGGCTAACCAAGACAGTTATCCAAACCTTATGCCCCAATAGCACGCAAGGAAGCAACAGGGATGCTTTGGCTGTACAAGGACGAGGCCAAATTAAGAGCTATTTCCAGATGTACGCTTTTAAATATCACATTTTCGATGGCACGGCTTTGTTTAAACAACAACAAAAACAATTTCCTCAATTGTACCTCAGCGCAAAGGTTGTTTTGTCCAACGATCAGAACATTTTCACAGCAGTGGGAGGGCTTGGCACCGCTTGCTGGCTTTGCCATTTAGAAGTAGACCAGAAATCACTCTAAAAACAGCCACCGACACGACCTATCACTGAGAGAGACAATCAGCCGTCCATGTCAACACACCGATGAATAGAACAGAAGAGGGAGAGTGTGAGAGACAGAGCGTGAGAGAGATAAGAGAGGTAAATCATTTTCTCCCTTCGCAGCTGTAACACACATACACAAACACAGAATTTATACACACCATGACGGCCTTGCTGGCTGTTCTCTTTTCTGAAATTATCACGACTATCACCTTGTGGTCTTCTTCTATGGTGGACTTTGTTCTCTCTCATAGCTCATGTCAAAGCTTCTCCTCCACTGTGTTTTCAGGGTGATGTTGTACCCCTCGGTTACAGGCATGGATTTGTGGAACGGAGGTGTTAATCTAATGTCTTTATGCCTCTTAGAATCTCTAAGCAGTGTGAAAATACAGAGAATCTGAAAAATGTTCAAATCTGTTGTCTTATCAATATGTGTTGTGTGTTCGTATCACCAAAAGTAGCACTCAAATCTTGCCTATGAGAAAAGGACTTGGGCAGGAGTATAGAGTAAACTGTTTCACTTTAGCTTCACTAATATCCCTTTCACATAGGATTTACAGTATGTTGCATGTAATTGTTTTGCAATGTTTACATGACCCCCTTTCAAATAGGCCCATCTTTACCACATTCTTGCCGGCAAGCCTTTTACATGTATATCCCTAGCGCATGCCGGCACAGGTGATGAGTGAGAGTAGGGGTGTGCAGATGTGTGTGGGCATATATTTTAATAAAATAGCTGTCATCTAACAAAAAAAATTGTATTGCGCATGAGTGTTTGTAGGTGCCTGTACAGTGCCTTCAGAAAGTATTCATACCCATTGACTTATTCTACATTGTTGTGTTACAGCCTGAATTCAAAATGGATCACAAAAAATATCTCACCCATCTATACAAAATACCCCATAATGTCAAAGTGAAAACATGTTTTTAGACATTTCTGCAAATGTATTGAAAATGAAATATAACAATATATAATTTAGGTAAGTATTCACACCCGAGTAAATACATGATAGAATCAACTTTGGAAGCGATTACAGCTGTGAGTCTTTCTGGGTAAGTCTATAAGACCTTTGCATACCTGGATTGTACAGTATTTGCACATTCTTTTTAAAATTCATCAAGCTGTCAAGTTGGTTGATGATCATTGCTAGACAGCCATTTTCAAGTCTTGCCATAGATTTAAGCTGATTTAAGTCAAAACTGTAAACCAGGCCACTCAGGAACATTAAATGTCATCTTGATAAGCAACTTGTGTATATTTGGCCTTGTGTTTTAAGTTACAGTCCTACTGAAATATATATTTGTCTCCTAGTGTCTGTTGGAAAGCAGACAACCAGGTTTTACTCTAGGATTTTGCCTGTGCTTAGCTCTATTCCATTTATTTTTATCCCAAAAAAATCCCTAGTTTTTGACAACGACAAGCATACCCATAACATGATGCAGCCACCACCATGCTTGAAAATACAAAGAGTGGTACTCAGTGACGTGTTGTGTTAGATTTGCCCCAAACATAACACTTTGTATTCAGAACATAAAGTACATTTCTTTGCCACATTTTTGGCAGTTTTACTTTAGTGCCTTAGTGCAAACAGGATGGATATTTTGGAATATTTGTATTCTGTACAGGCTTCCTTCTTTTCAATCTGTCATTTAGGTCAGTATTGTGGAGTAACTACAATGTTGTTGATCCATCCTCAGTTTTCTCCTATCACAGACCCCCAAAAACCTCTGTAACTCTTTTAAAGTCACCATTGGCCTCATGGTACATTCCCTGAGAGGTTTCCTTCCTCTCTGGCACCAGAGTTAGGGAGGACGTGTGTATCTTTGTAGTGTGTATTGATACACCATCCAAAGTGTATTTCATAACTTCACCATGCTCAAAGGGATATTCAATATATATGTTTTACCTATCTACCAATCGGTGCCCTTCTGTGCAAGGCACTGGAAAACCTCACTGGTCTTTATAGTTGAATCTGTGTTTAAAATTCACTGTTCGACTGAGGGATCTTACAGACAATTGTACATGTGGGGTACAGAGATGAGGTCATTTAAAAATCCTGTTAAGCACTGTTATTGCACACAGAGTGAGTCCATGCAACTTGTGAATCAAGCAAATGTTTTTGAACTTATTTAGGCTTGCCATAACAAAGGGGTTAAATACTTATTGAATCAAGACATTTCAGCTTTTCATTTTTAATTAAATTGTCAATTTCTAAAAACATAATTCCACTTTGACATTATGGAGTATTGTGTGTAGGTGTAGTGGTCTGGGTGTAGCTGGTGCAGAGGAGTCAGGCGCAGGACAGCAGAGATGAGTAACACAAGTAAATTTTTATTTATTTATTTTTGTTGAATTTTATCCCCTTTTCTCCCCAATTTCGTGGTATCGAATTGTTAGTAGTTACTATCTTGTCTCATCGCTACAACTCCCGTACGGGCTCGGGAGAGACGAAGGTTGAAAGCCATGCGTCCTCCGAAACACAACCCAACCAAGCCGCACTGCTTCTTAACACAGCGCGCATCCAACCCGGAAGCCAGCCGCACCAATGTGTCGGAGGAAACACTGTGCACCTGGCGACCTTGGTTAGCGCGCACTGCGCCCGGCCCGCCACAGGAGTCGCTAGTGCGCGATGAGACAAGGATATCCCTACCGGCCAAACCCTCCCTAACCCGGACGACGCTAGGCCAATTGTGCGTCGCCCCATGGACCTGAGCCTGGGCGCGAACCCAGAGTTTCTGGTGGCACAGCTAGCCCTAGACCACTGCGCCACCCGGGAGGCCCTAACACAAGTAACTTTACTCAAATATTCCAATAACATGTCGTAATACCGAGCCCACAATAACGGGCCGAACATACATAAAACAATCACGCACAAAAACCATGGGGAAAACAGAGGGTTAAATAATGAACATGTAATTGGGGAATTGAAACCAGGTGTGTAAAACAAAGACAGAACAAATGGAAAATGAAAAGTGGATCGGCGATGGCTAGAAGGCCGGTGACGTCGACCGCCGAACGCCGCCCGAACAAGGAGAGGGACCGACTTCCGCGGAAGTCGTGACAGTAGGCCACTGACACAAAATCTAAATGTAATCTATTTCAAATTCAGGCTGTAACACAACAAAATGTGGAAAAAGTCAACGGGTGTGAATACTTTCTGAAGGCCCTGTATGTGCTTTAGAAAACATTAGAATCTGCTCTTTCCGATCATGTAAAGAAATCTCACATTTGACCTGGATGAACCTTTGCACCCTTTATCTTTTTTTCCTACCCTGGCTCCGCTTTGTTAGGGAGCAGGCGTAGGCTGTTACATTTGGAGTATCTTCCTCATGATACCGAAAGAAAAATAATAGCAATCTATAATTTCTAAACAGATATTCAGATAATGCCCCCATGCTTGTTTCAAAGCGTGATGGTGCTGTCCCAATCAAAACGGTGCTGAAATGATCATCAAGTTGACCACGCTTTTTGTCTTGGATAGAAATCTATAGAAGACACAATATGCTTCCTGCAAGAAATGATAGTCCTACTTACAGTGGGGAGAACAAGTATTTGATACACTGCCGATTTTGCATGTTTTCCTACTTAAAAAGCATGTAGAGGTCTGTAATTGTTATCATAGGTACACTTCAACTGTGAGAGACGGAATCTAAAACAAAATTCCAGAAAATCACATTGTATGATGTTTTAGTAATTAATTAGCATTTTATTGCATGACATAAGTATTTGATCACCTACCAACCAGTAAGAATTCCGGCTCTCACAGACCTAGCTAGTTTTTCTTTAAGAAGCCCTCCTGTTCTCCATTCGTTACCTGTATTAACTGCACCTGTTTGAACTTGTTACCTGTATAAAAGACACCTGTCCACACACTCAATCAAACAGACTCCAACCTCTCCACAATGGCCAAGACCAGAGAGCTGTGTAAGGACATCAGGGATAAAATTATAGACCTGCACAAGGCTGGGATGGGCTACAGGACAATAGGCAAGCAGCTTGGTGAGAAGGCAACAACTGTTGGCGCAATTATTAGAAAATGGAAGAAGTTCAAGATGACGGTCAATCACCCTCGGTCTGGGGCTCCATGCAAGATCTCACCTCGTGGGGCATCAATGATCATGAGGATGGTGAGGGATTAGCCCAGAACTACACGGCAGGACCTGGTCAATGACCTGAAGAGAGCTGGGACCACAGTCTCAAAGAAAACCATTAGTAACACACTACGCCGTCATGGATTAAAATCCTGCAGCGCACGCAAGGTCCCCCTGCTCAAGCCAGCGCATGTCCAGGCCCGTCTGAAGTTTGCCAATGACCATCTGGATGATCCAGAGGAGGAATGGGAGAAGGTCATGTGGTCTGATGAGACAAAAATAGAGCTTTTTGGTCTAAACTCCACTCGCCGTGTTTGGAGGAAGAAGAAGGATGAGTACAACCCCAAGAACACCATCCCAACCGTGAAGCATGGAGGTGGAAACATAATTCTTTGGGGATGCTTTTCTGCAAAGGGGACAGGACGACTGCACCGTATTGAGGGGAGGATGGATGGGGCCATGTATCGCGAGATCTTGGCCAACAACCTCCTTCCCTCAGTAAGAGCATTGAAGATGGGTCGTGGCTGGGTCTTCCAGCATGACAACAACCCGAAACACACAGCCAGGGCAACTAAGGAGTGACTCCGTAAGAAGCATCTCAAGGTCCTGGAGTGGCCTAGCCAGTCTCCAGACCTGAACCCAATAGAGAATCTTTGGAGGGAGCTGAAAGTCCGTATTGCCTAGCGACAGCCCCGAAACCTGAAGGATCTGGAGAAGGTCTGTATGGAGCAGTGGGCCAAAATCCCTGCTGCAGTGTGTGCAAACCTGGTCAAGAACTACAGGAAACATATGATCTCTGTAATTGCAAACAAAGGTTTCTGTACCAAATATTAAGTTCTGCTTTTCTGATGTATCAAATACTTATGTCATGCAATAAAATGCAAATGAATTACTTAAAAATCATACAATGTGATTTTCTGGAATTTTGTTTTAGATTCCGTCTCTCACAGTTGAAGTGTACCTATGATAAACATTACAGACCTCTACATGCTTTGTAAGTAGGAAAACCTGCAAAATTGTCAGTGTATCAAATTCTCCCCACTGTATGTCTGACAGCTGGAAGGTGACGCGAGGATCTCATCATCAAGTCTAGTTGTAGGATAACATGGTGAGAGATGGCATATCGCATTTGCTAATCAGTCAAGAAAACAAAATAACATTAAATACTGAACCGTGACCCTTTTTAATATCTGAACCGTGACCCTTTTTAATCTCACTGTGTGTGCATCTATTTTCATTCAGATGGTGACAGAGACACTCTGAAGACAACAGGATCTACAGGAGGGCAGAGTGCTGCGGGCAGATTCACAGTTGTCTCCGTGACACTGACATTGCCAGTAATAATGGGCTTTGTGTAGAAGCCCAGGCAGGAAATTAAGTTTACTGTGATTGCCTGGGAACGTCACACAGAGGTGAGGACAGGGTCTTTTCAGCTGGAGAGCCAACATTTCTCCTCCTTTTGTGCCAGTGGTTGTCGTGGTCCCCAAACGTCTCTGTGTTGCCCTGGGCCAGGAGTTGTTCCTAGTCAGGTCACGTAGTCAGGGTTGGAGAAACTCCAGGCTCTACTTATGACTTCCTCACTTCCAGGCTTTACAATTGGTCTTGTTCAACTACAAATCAATAATGTTATCTCCTTCATTAGAATGATCTTTAGCCGTGACCAAAGACAGGTGTACAGTAACCCATTTAGGAAACACAGCTGTGGCATTGTGTTGAGTGAGGAGACTCAACCCTTCTTCTGTATATTACACGCTCAAGGTATCTGACTCAAGGTTCCAATTACAGGGGTGTTTAGAGCTGCCGAGCTCTCCTGTAGGAAATCAAGGCACCATAATAAGGGCACCTCCCTAAGAGTCAATGAGGAGCTCAAAATCAAAATCCTGGTTCCATTAACGCTAACACAGATAAGTTAGCTGTACCTACATCAGTTAATTAAGAGGTTACAAAAATCTGACCTATGATCAGTGTCGGTGGGCAACATCTTCATGCGTCCCTACTAATTGGCCTGGGTGGCATTTCTGTTTCTCTACACTTTGACCACCATGAGGTCCTCCGCCACTGATCCCAAATCAGGTTTGCTTTTTGTTATTATATAGTAATGGTTCAGGTTTAACGCTGATCCTAGATCTGAGCATAGGGGCAAATTCCACTATGATTGTGTCTGGGTGACATTTCACCCCGATCCATAATCCCCCACGATGAGGAATGTGTGTGGGCAGTGCTGGAGGCGTCACTACAGACCCTGGTTTGATTCCAGGCTGTATCACAACCGGCCGTGATTGGGAGTCCCATAGGGCGGCGCACAATTGGCCCAGCATTGTCTGGGTTTGGCCAAGGTAGGCCATCATTGTAAATAAGAATTTGTTCTTAACTGACCTGCCTAGTTAAATTAAGGTTAAATAAAATAAAACATACAGTGGGTGTAGCTCAATAGTCTAAAGTGGCTTCCTCTCCTCGTCTCCTATCCTCCACCTGTACCGAACAGGTGAATTCCTGGATGGCTGTCTATCCATATGGCTTTAACCTTGCGAGGTTCCCAAAAGTCTTTGGGCCGTGACCCCATTTTGATATAAAAATAATAATAATTGCGACCCCGCGATGTAAAAAAAATAAAGTTATGTAATCAACTGCCATTATTTAATTTTTTTGTTTGGACTATGACAGTATGAAGTGACTGAAATGCATCAAAGGTATTGGGAAGTTCAGAAGTTCATCAGGCAATAATGTTGGATGATCTTCTGTGTAGAAAAGGACATCATCATTGATGATGTTCTTTTCCCAGTCTGATTTAGTGCCTGGTCTTGTCCACTCGGTTCTAACGGCTTTTGGGCATAGTACAGGGAAACAGTACATTTGTAATGATGCAACACAACATTTCACAATTTTTTATCATGGCAAGTGCTTCAATACAGAGTTCTACTAAGTGTTTCATTATAAATGACAAAAATGTATGCAAGAATCTAGGCAACAATGCAGCAACCTTCTCTGTTTCCAGCTAGCTGAGGATGTTTGTGACTGCTTGGGATGATGACTTTTCTGCCAACAAAAACTCTCTGTACAGATGAACATGCTCTGCATGTTACTTCACTGCCTCAAATGAGCTATTCCATCTGGAGCTCACTGCTCCAGGAGGAGCCTTGGCCTGCACAAACTCCTTCATAATGAGGAAGCTCACCCATCTTCTATTTCTGGCAGGCTTCTTGAAGAAGACAGATCTCATCCATGTCCCAAGTGATGCAACTTCAGAGAAGTATTTGTAGTGCTGCCAGGTTTCACCCTCCAGATTGATGACATGGCAGAGACAGGTTACATGGACACTGTTGGGCATCACTCCTTTCAGAACCTCCTTGTATGCCTTCAGGCAGTAGGAGGCATTATCTGTGACCACTGCCCAGGCATCATTCAGGTTCAGATGGTTGCTGTGGAGGGAGGCTAGTACAGCTGGGAAAACGTGGAGTAGTTGCATCTGTCCATTCAGGTCCAGATGGTTGCTGTGGAGGGAGGCTAGTACAGCTGGGAAAACGTGGAGTAGTTGCTTCTGTCCATTCAGGTCCAGATGGTTGCTGTGGAGGGAGGCTAGTACAGCTGGGAAAACGTGGAGTAGTTGCTTCTGTCCATGAAAATGTCATCCACCAGAAAGTACTGGTTTTCAACACCTGCAATGAAAGATAAGGAAAAACTTTGTTTTAACCTAAAATAATATTGTGACAAAATAAGTGTTATTTAAATTTCAAGTTTAAACACAATATAGATTCAGCGATAGTTAGCTAGATGAAGAGGCAGACAGCTGCTGACATTATGCATTGCTATATTTCACCACGAAAGCTCGTCGTTTGGAATATCACAATTTGCATGCGGACAATTCACATTGCAGAATGTAAATGTAGGCTATTGCAACGCTTTATTAATAGGCTGTTAAGTTAACTCACCAATGACGATGTTTAGAACGCTGCAATCCCTTGCATCTGTTGTCTCATCAACAACCACCACAAACTTCTTCCCACGGATCTTCTGTAGAACGGCAGTCATATGTTGGTCGAACACACGAGGCAGGTGAGTTGGCAGAGGCTCCTTCTTGTTTGCAGTGCTTCACACTAGAAACGGCCATAGCTTTCCTAGCTTTTCTAAGCGGATGTCCGACTCGGCGCGAACACAGCCACAAAGTCCTGAATAAATTCTCGTCTTGAATCTGCTGATGAGCTTGCACTAGTAATGGTTGTTTGAGCCAGGCATGCTCTGGCTAACACGGTGCTTTTCCTTGTTCTTCACATGGGCTTTAGACTTTAAGTGGTCATCACATGTATTTTTACGGGTCCAATCAATAGTATGTTGACATAATTTGCAGAACAGCTTATCGCCTGACTCATAATAGTCCTTTGGTTATTGCTCTGCTCTGAATTTAGGGGTTAGGGACGACTTGGCCATCTCACGACTTGGCCATCTCAGACGGCCTCTGACATGTTTCTCAAAGTGACAGCCAGGTTGTGAGGTGACGTAAGGGTCCCACGCACGACAGACCCCCCCCCACCCCCCAAATCACCCCAATCGAAAACTGAATTATTTATCTAGGCCTACTCGTCTGTAATTTTACAATTATGAAATCATTTTCAATTTCAGCCAAATTATGGAAAATTCTGCAATCTTCCATGTTTTACAGTTGATTCCATTTTTATTACCAAATTCCGCGATTCCGTGTGCGTTTTCAGCATCACGGAAACCATAGGGCCCAACATAAACCACTCTGTTTATTAAAACCGCATCTAGGTTAATGACATAACCCTGGTTCTATGAAGCAAGCGCACATTTTCTCTCGCAACCCCATTTTCAAAACCCCTAGTTTGGGAAGCCCTGACCTAGCCAGTGCACTCAGTAAAGATGGAGTAGAGGAGACCATCAGAGTTGGTCACTTTAGGCTATTGAAATGCATCCTTTGTGTGTTAGAGATGCAGTGCCTTAGACCGCTGCCCCACTCGGTGACAAACAATCTCTGTAATTGTTTGTCACTTGATTACTCTTCAGAGAAGGCAGGTTAATTACTAAGTGATGAACAGATATGATTCTACCATGGAAGACGTAAATGTTTGACAGGGTGGAATCTCTCTCTTCATGTTCTACTGATGCTGGCAAGGCTACAGTGGGCTCCCAAGTGGCGCAGCGGTCTAAGGAACTGCATCTCAGTGCTGGAGGTGTCACCCTGGTCCCTGGTTTGAATCCAGGCTGCATCTCATCCGGGCGTCATTGGGAGTCCCATAGGGCGGCGCCCAATTGGCCCAGCGTCGTCTAGGTTTGGCCGGGGTAGGCCGTCATTGTAAATAAGAATTTGTTCTTAACTGACTTGCCTAGTTAAATAAAGGATAGCGGATGATTTAATGCTTTGCTAAATGCCATGTCTGCATCTTTGTGCTACGCTAAGAGAAACTGAAACTGACAGATGAAGATTAAAGCAATATTCACATTGGTCACACAATGTCTTTACAACCAATAATACATTCAGTCTCATAAATTACATTCAGATGACTTCATCAAAAGCAGAGGCTGAAGACTGATGATAGAGCTCTTTGCTTGTTACTGTTTTTTTTATGTTAAAATCTTTCTCCTATAGCAATGTTGTTTAGGGGCAAATAGCGCATAGTCTATTTGTTACTTGTACAGGCATTAAAGAAGTGAGGGTGTGTTAGGCAAATTACGCCAGTATAAATTGAGAACAGAAGAAGAAAAAAAATGACTAAACAAACAGCATGTATGCTTGCTTTCCCTTCATCCAAAAATAAATCAGCTCAACAAATAACATTATCACTTCCATTAATGTGCTTGTTGAGTGTAAGATCTACAATTATCTCCCACATTGTGGTGAGCAATTAGGCTAACCACTATGTCTACAAACACATCACAATCAAACCATGATGACAGAGGGAAATTCTTATGATGCGTCACAAAGGCCAACCCTGACCAAAATACTTGTTCTGCGATCCATTAAAAGGCTGCCAATGTGCTGGCAATTTTCGTCTCTATATTGAGTTACTTCTATAATGAATTGGACCGATAACACCTAACACCCGCAGCCTGTCACAAAACCAGGAGGGTATGATGAGAAGCACAGGACACCAAACGCAGGCTTTGTGACTGTAAATCCCTGGGTGAGAAAAGCTAAGCCTGGTGCTAGCCTTCAGAGACGGGATGTTAAGAACGGTCTTTCCATCTCATAAACAGAGCCCAACAAAAGACTCACCATCATCATCAAAGAAACAGCAGGGGAGACTGGGGAGAGGAAGTGAGAACAGTGGGAGATATGAGAGGATGGTCGTTTGCACCGCTATACTAAAACCAGCAGCCAAACCAAAACCTTTCGGCCAATTGCAGCCTGAGTTGCGCCTTGGAAAGTCTAATAAATTGTCCAGAATTAAAACATTATTAAATTGGAATCGGTTATGACATTGTTTTCCCTATATTCATTTAGCAGGGGTGGCCCACCACTGTTAATTGTTGCCACCACTGCAAAAAAATGTGTTGTTTATAATCAATATCGTCTGAGACTCGCTTTTAAATGGATAGTCGTTGGCTCAACGACTGGAAGTCTATGGGAACAGCTTGCATGTCTCTGCCCTAACGCTACCCTTGCCACCACTGCTGAACAAAAATCCAAGGGGAAACACTAAGATGGGTGGTTTGCAATGCATGCAACCCTACACTTACCAGCACTTTTGCTGTGGTAGGCTAATTGCAGGTGTGACTGTTATCAACAAAGCAGGAGTGAGGCAGATGGCACAGCCTACCAGGAATAGGTTACTGAGGCCATTGCTGAGTAGGCATACTGAAGCAACTCAGCATGCTTTCAAATTACATGTAATTACAATGTTATTTACTGTCGAACATGAGTTAGCTACTCTTCATTTCCAGTAAGGGTGTCAATATTGTCAAGTCGTTTTTAAAGACAAAACATGAATGTTATTGTCATAGAAGGCTTATTTGAGTGAGAGTGTGTGTGGACACTGTCCAATTGAAAGATAAAGACAGTGAACACACATCAGAAACAGTGTTTTGAAAACATCCATCCCTTTTCTTCTTAGAAAATAGGGCAATGAAAACAAATTGCTTCTGCTGCAGCAGCTGACAGGCTACATTGCTTTCACATTGGTACATGAACCCTTCCTGACCCAGTTCCTACTATAAGCCGTCATCATCGTGGGTGGGGGTGGGTACAAAGAAGAGCATCAGCCTATTAATGGCATGTGGATAAGTTTTGAGGCTTGTCAACAGAAAAAGACCAACTGGCATTCGGGAGGCCAGCAGGAAGCCTGTATTCAACACTTGTTACAGTTGATCAAGTCTGTCGATTGACCCATAGGGTTGACCTCAAAGTGGTCATTGACGTGGCCAATTGCTCTGATGACAGCTCTATCTACTAAATAAAAAACCGCAGCCAAGAAATTAGTGAGTAGTGCTTCTTGGTCTTGCTAATATGAAATCATTACAACACTACCCTTACGTAATACATGGGAAAGAGTGTAGTAGAGAATACAACATATCAAATTATTTCTGTGTCCCCCCCAATATATCAGCAATAACATATTATATAGGCCTAAAATAATATCTACATGTGATATAATTTATATATGTTCATTATGCATCCCTATTTTGGATTAGTAGCCCAGTGTTTCAAATCACAGAGGAACATAGAACAAACGACTGAGTTGCAGAGGGGACAAGATACCCCTGCTGATATGTAATGTAAACATTGCTAGAGGGTGGATCTTTGTTCTGTGGATGATGAATGCAGCAGCAGGTAAAGGCTTCAATGAATGTATAACGTATAGCCAGCCCTACAATCTGCAAAGGGGAATCATTCCATCAGTGAAGCTGTAACATTAAAAGGAAAATACAGTGGTCAATGTCAAAGGTAAGAGTTCAATAATTCCCCAATTACCTGCAGATTCGCCTGTGTTGATCCAGTCGGGGTTTGCAATGCTTGCGATTGCAAAGATATCCGCTGCCAGAAACAGACATCCTGATATAATTGTTAATTTATCCATATTTGCAGCTCAAGTCTGTGTGCTTTAAATTAGCAGATATGAAAGACGTGGCTTAGAGTTCCAGGTAAGACCAAGGAGTTTAGACCTCAGAGATACAGTTTTTAAATATTTGTTTCCGTTAGATAGTTATTGGTCCACCTCACCCCCTTCAAAATAGATTCAACTGGTTTGGAGGTTCAGCCTGTCATTATTAATTTGGAGATGGCAGCAACAGCAAATCAACACACCTTCATTCGACTTACATATGGCCAAAAACGGAGAAAAAAAATCACATCTCAAACTACCATCTTTTCGACCCGAATCTTCCTCCGATAAAGCAAAGGGAGCTGGCGCAACGTCAGGGCCCAAGTCTCCAGTCGCTGGTGTTCTCGCTCGGAGCTGCACGGTAGCAGCAGCAGCATTTGGTTATTGAGACTAGCAGGATAGCTAGCCACCTAGCTAGCTATTTCCCACATTCGAACTCCGTGTGCCGAACAACAACCCAGAGAGGGTGCTTGACGGCCGAACCCCCATTTGAAGAAGTACTTTAAACCATTTTACGAACAAAACTCCGTCAGACAGAGGTACTAAATAATCTAATAATGCTGTGCCTTCAGTATGTCCTTGTTTTCAGCGAAGCTCTAAGGCTAGCTAGCCGTCAGGAAAACGAGAACCCATCCTCCCTCTTGCTTATTCATGCCCCCTTCTTCTCCGCTGCTGGAATAGCATCTGTAGTGTAAATAGACCGCTAGCTAGCAAGCTCTGTTACCGACATAGCGAAGTAGGAACCAAGGCAGCTCGATCAGGGTCGGCGGCTTTCGCATAATCTTTATATGGAAATACGATATTATTAAAGCCGCTAGGAGAGGTGGTGATTATGCTTTCCCCGATTAGCCCACTAGCTTGGCTCCCTATCAAACGAACACCGTCCCTCACGCAGTGCGTTCCACAGACACAACAGCCCACTCTGTCTCTCTCACACACACACGCACACACACAGGGGGCATTCGCTATCGTCTCGCGAGATCGTTGGCGTGAGAGACGTTTCAGACAGATGGGACCATGCAGAGGGGGTAGATGAGACCACTCATTTAGAAGGACATGACATTCATCAAACCGTTTATTATTCTCATCAGAGGAAGAAGTAACGCCTTTCCTTTTAACACTCAAAGGCTCCCTATCCCATGTTTGAATAAGTGTCCATTCTACCAGATAAAAGTGGTCCCCAAGATAGGAGTGATGGGATGGGGGGGACAATCTGAAATGTTTGTATGATTACCTTTTTGTGACACATTTTTGCCAACAAAAGCATTTGTAGATGCCTTAGTTTATTCTCACTGTCACTTGCTGTAGTTAAGGTCAAAGCAAATCCTCTGATCTATCAAAGGAGTGTGCCAGAGAGCAGTACTCTGCTGGTCAGCGCTTTCCACTATCTCCATTAGAGCAGCAAAGCAATCAGCAGAAAGTAACCTCCCTCCCACCCACTCAACACAGCAGTCTCAGCAATGTGAGTCTTCACACTAGGCACAGACGTCAGTTTAACGGCTAGTTTTGATGCACATTTGGTTGTGTTGTTAACTAACGTGAATTCAATGTGAAATCAACCAAAATGTCACCCTGTCATTGAATTTAGGTTAAAAGTAGGGTGTAAAATACCTTTAAGTTGATGACCTTTTGCAAATCCAATCAGTTTTCCACAACATCATTACATTTTTTGGTTAAAATAACGTTGAAACAACTTTGATTCAACCAGTTTTTACCCAATGTGTTTCTGCTTTGGAGAGAATATATAGATCACCCAGTTGTCATAAACTCAGCAAAAAAAGAAACGTCCTCTCACTGTCAACTGCGTTTATTTTCAGGAAACTTAACATGTGTAAATATTTGTATGAACATAAGATTCAACAACTGAGACATAAACTAAACAAGTTACACAGACATGTGACTAACAGAAATGGAATGTGTCCCTGAACAAAGAGGGGGGGAGTCAAAATCAAAAGTAACAGTCAGTATCTGGTGTGGCCACCAGCTGCATTAAGTACTGCAGTGCATCTCCTCCTCATGGACTGCATCGGATTTACCAGTTCTTGCTGTGAGATGTTACCCCACTCTTCCACCAAGGCACCTGCAAGTTCCAGGACATTTCTGGGGGGAATGGCCCTAGCCCTCATCCTCCAATCCAACAGGTCCCATGCTTGCTCAATAGATTTGACATCCGGGCTCTTCGCTGGCCATGGCAGAACACTGACATTCCTGTCTTGCAGGAAATCACGCACAGAATGAGCAGTATGGCTGGTGGTATTGTCATGCTGGAGGGTCATGTCAGGATGAGCCTGCAGGAGGGGTACCACATGAGGGAGGAGGATGTCTTCCCTGTAACGCACAGCGTTGAGATTGCCTGCAATGACAACAAGCTCAGTCCGATGATGCTGTGACACACCGCTCCAGACCATGACGGACCCTCCACCTCCAAATCGATCCCGCTCCAGAGTACAGGCCTCGGTGTAACGCTCATTCCTTCGACGATAAACGCGAATCCGACCATCACCCCTGGTGAGACAAAACTGTGACTTGTCAGTGAAGAGCACTTTTTGCCAGTCCTGTCTGGTCCAGCCACGGTGGGTTTGTGCCCATAGTGGACGTTGTTGCCGGTGATGTCTGGTGAGGACCTGCCTTACAACAGGCCTACAAGCCCCCAGTCCAGCCTCTCTTAGCCTATTGCGCACAGTCTGAGCACTGATGGAGGGATTGTGCGTTCCTGGTGTAACTCGGGCAGTTGTTGTTGCCATCCTGTACCTGTCCCGCAGGTGTGATGTTCGGATGTACCGATCCTGTGCAGGTGTTGTTACACGTGGTCTGCCACTGCGAGGATGATTAGCTGTCCGTCCTGTCTCCCTGTAGCGCTGTCTTAGGCGTCTCACAGTACGGACATTGCAATTTATTGCCCTGGCCACATCTGCAGTCCTCTCCTAGCAGCATGCCTAAGCCACGTTCACGCAGATGAGCAGGGACCCTGGGAATCTTTCTTTTGGTGTTTTTCAGAGTCAGTAAAAAGGCCTCTTTAGTGTCCTAAGTTTTTATAACTGTGACCTTAATTGCCTACCGTTTGTAAGCTGTTAGTGTCTTAACGACCGTTCCGCAAGTGCATGGTCATTAATTGTTTATGGTTCATTGAACAAGCATGGGAAACAGTGTTTAAACCCTTTACAATGAAGATCTGTGAAGTTATTTGGATATTTATGAATTATCTTTGAAAGACAGGGTCCTGAAAAAGGGACGTTTCTTTTTTTTGCTGAGTTTGTATTGCTTGCCTGTATGATCTAAGCTTTTACAGAACACGACCCTAAATTGACAATAGAATATGCAGGAGACCCAACTTGGAAAAATTATATCCTGTGTGTTCATATTCACTCAATTGTAGGTCCCACCGGCTGACCAAGCAGAATGACATGAACACACATTCTAATAGTGGAAGAGGTCCTTAGCTGACAGTGTGTTATATGTTAAAATGTGTTTGTATTATGAATTGTATTCATGTTTCAGGACTCTTGGAAGGTTAGTCCAAATGAGGACTAAAAGAGATCCTAATAAAATCAAATCTATACCCATTTGAAGAGAAAAAAAGTTCTTAATTTGTTTAATAAGATTAGATTTTCTCAGAGGACACCACACTATAGCCTTCATGGCATTAATGGCACAGGGGGTATATTAGTGCATTTCCCTGTTACCACAGTCAGTCAATCACTGATTCAAGCACCCTCCACCACCTCCAATGGACAATACATGTTGAACCTAAATAGAACCACATGGATATGTAGCTTTATTATTCACTACGTTCCTTGAATACATGATTCACTGACATCCAGTCGTGATCTGTGTTGTTTTGTCATGTTTAGTCATCAAGGCCTTTTTTGCCCCTATCTCTCTAGCCATAGCTGTTATTCTTAATGGCTGCTTTTGCTGTGCAATATTTTTGATAACGTGTTTGACCAAACTCCAGATCGATCAATATACTTAACAAAAATATAAACTTAACATGCAACAATTTCAAAATGTTTACTTAGTTACAGTTCATAGAAGGAAATCAGTCAATTGAAATAAATTGACCCCCCAAACGATCCTACAGGTGCAGAAGCCGGACGTGGAGGTCCTGGGCTGATGTGGTTACATGTGGTCTGCGGTTGAAAGGCTGGTTGGACGTACTGCCAAATTCTCTAAAACGGAGGTGGCTTATGGTAGAGAAATAAACATTAAATTCTCTGGCAACAGCTCTGTTGAACATTCCTGCAGTCAGCATGCCAATTGCACGCTCCCTCAAAACTTGAGACATCTGTGGCATTGTGGTGTGTGACAAAACTGCACATTTTAGTGTGGACTTATTGCCCCCAGCACAAGGTGCACCTGTGTAATGATCATGCTATTTAATCAGCTTCTTGATATGCCACACCTGTCAGGTGGATGAATTATCTTAGCAAATGAGAAATGCTCACTACCAGGGATGTAAACAAAATTGTGCACACAATTTGAGAGAAATAAGCTTTTTGTGCATATGGAACATTTCTGGGATCTTTTATTTTAGCTCATGAAACATGTTGCGTTTATATTTTTGTTCAGTATATAAACAATACCCCCACAATTTCCCCTAATTCTAACATACCTGGCTGCTACAATAGATGCAAAATGTTGCCGATGTAGCAGCTCCAACAGATTTTCAAGGCTCTTCTTCTCCCCCTGCAGCAGCTGGGCGGAATAACATCAAAGATATATCATTACTCACTCATCTTGGTGATCAAATCAGACTGCCATAACTGTAGATAGACCATTTAATGAATTTACATCAAATATACAGAGAAATTGACAACAAAAATAATAATTATTCCTGATACCTGTGTACAATTATTGCAGAACAAACGTTAACATGATTTGTTAACAAAGGATTATCGTTTACTGTGAGATGAAGTCATGGGCTTCATATCAGAACCAGGTTCCTTTTTCTGGAGTAAGCAGCCAGGCACAACCTGCCCAGGTTAAAATGTTAAATAACTGTTTCATTGTTTATGGTTTGTTTCTTTTCACAATTCATCCACGAAGGGTGTGTTGGCGAGGTGTCCGCAGGCTGCCATCGATTTCTTGCCGTCCACAAACTTTCTCGCAGCCTGGGAAAACAAAATAATACACTTGTCACATTGTCCCTTATTCCCCTTCTGTGTCCCCAGCTGACCTGCTATAAATAAATGTAAGTCACACAGAAATCAGTCTTCAAAAATTTTAGTCATATATTTCTTTTTTCCCCCTTTCTTTTTTACTTGAAGAATGGCGTTCCGATCACTTTACCCAAACATTATTATTTTATAGTACAGATGGAGGTATAGTTTGGAAGATAGGGAAAGAAAGGATTTAGGGGCACATACAGACTGCAACCCCCATAGCCAAGGGGGCAATATATTCACCATAAAAATTCACAGGCATACACTGAGTGTACAAAACATTAGGAACGCCTGTTCTTTCCATGATAGACTGACCAGGTGAAAGCAATGATCACTTATTTAAATCCACTTCAATCAGTGTATATGAAGTAAAGGAGACAGGATAAAGAAGGATTTTTAAGCCTTGAGACATGGATTGTGTATGCGTGCCATTCAAAGGGTGAATGGGCAAGACAAAATATTTAAGTGCCTTTGAGCAGGATATGGTAGTAGGTGCCAGGCGCACCAATTTAAGTGTCACCAACTGAAACGAGGCTGTGTTTTTCACACTCAACAGTTTCCTGTGTGTATCAAGAATGGTCCACCACCCAAAGGACATCCAGCCAACTGACACAACTTGACACAAGCATTGGAGTCAACATGGGCCAGCATCCCTGTGGAATGCTTGACACCTTGTGGAGTCCATGCCCGATGAATTGAAGCTGTTCTGAGGGCAAAGGGGGGTGCAACTCAATATTAGGAAGGTGTTCCTAATGTTTTACACACTTAGCGTATATCGAATGTGAATAGATACAGTTGAAGTCGGAAGTTTACATACACCTTAGCAAAATACATTTAAACTCAGTTTTTCACAATTCCTGACATTTAATCCTAGTAAAAATTCCCTGCCTTAGGTCAGTTAGGATCACCACTTTATTTTAAGAATGTGAAATGTCAGAATAATAGTAGAGAGAATGATTTATTTCAGCTTTTATTTCTTTCATCACATTCCCAGTGGGTCAGAAGTTTATATACACTCAATTAGTATTTGGTAGTATTGCCTTTAAATTGTTTAACTTGGGTCAAACATGTCAGGTAGCCTTTCACAAGCTTCCCACAATAAGTTGGGTGAATTTTGGCCCATTCCTCCTGACAGAGCTGATGTAACTGAGTCAGGTTTGTAGGACAGCTCGCTCGCACACGCTTTTTCAGTTCTGCACACAAATGTTCTATAGGATTGAGGTCAGGGCTTTGTGATGGCCACTCCAATACCTTGACTTGGTTGTCCGTAAGCCATTTTGCCACAACTTTAGAAGTATGCTTGGGGTCATTGTCCATTCGGGAAGACCCATTTGCAACCAAGCTTTAACTTCCTGACTGATGTCTTGAGATGTTGCTTCAATGTATCCACATAATTTTCCAACCTCATGATGCCATCTATTTTGCGAAGTGCACCAGTCCCTCCTGCAGCAAAGCACACCCACAAAATAATGCTGCCACCCCCGTGTTTCACGGTTGGGATGGTGTTCTTCGGCTTGCAAGCCTCCCCCTTTTTCCTCCAAACATAACAATGGTCATTATGGCCAGACAGTTCTATTTTTGTTTTATCAGACCAGAGGACATTTCTCCAAAAAGTATGATCTTTGTCCCCATGTGCAGATGCAAACCGTAGTCTGGCTTTTTTATGGCGGTTTTGGAGCAGTGGCTTCTTCCTTGCTGAGCGGCCTTTCAGGTTATGTCAATATAGGACTTGTTTTACTGTGGATATAGATATTTTTGTATCTGTTTCCTCCAGCAACTTGACAAGGTCCTGAAACTAAAACAACAAGCTCCCTCGCTCAGGTCTATTCAACGCTGGTCCGACCAATCTGATTCCACGCTTCAAGACTGCTTCGATCACGTGGATTGGGATATGTTCCGCATTGCGTCCAACAACAATATTGACGAATACGCTGATTCGGTGAGCGAGTTCATTAGAAAGTGCATTGACGGTGTCGTACCCACAGCAACGATTAAAACATTCCCAAACCAGAAACCGTGGATTGATGGCAGCATTCGCGTAAAACTGAAAGCGCGAACCACTGCTTTTAACCAGGGCAAGGTGACCGGAAACATGACCGAATACAAACAGTGTAGCTATTCTCTCCGCAAGGCAATCAAACAAGCTAAGTCCCAGTATAGAGACAAAGTAGAGTCGCAATTCAACAGCTCAGACACAAGAGGTATGTGGCAGGGTCTACAGTCAATCACGGATTACAAAAAGAAAACCAGCCCCGTCGCAGACCAGGATGTCTTGCTCCCAGACAGGCTAAATAACTTTTTTGCTCGCTTTGAGGACAATACAGTGCCACTGACAAGGCCCGCTACCAAAACCTGCGGGCTCTCCTTCACTGCAGCCGAGGTGAGTAAAACATTTAAACGTGTTAACCCTCGCAAGGCTGCAGGCCCAGACGGCATTCCCAGCCGCGTCCTCAGAGCATGCGCAGACCAGCTGGCTGGTGTGTTTAAGGACATATTCAATCAATCCTTATCCCAGTCTGCTGTTCCCACATGCTTCAAGAGGGCCACCATTGTTCCTGTTCCCAAGAAAGCTAAGGTAACTGAGCTAAACGACTACCGCCCCGTAGCACTCACTTCCGTCATCATGAAGTGCTTTGAGAGACTAGTCAAGGACCATATCACCTCCACCCTACCTGACACCCTAGACCCACTCCAATTTGCTTACCGATCCAATAGGTCCACAGACGACGCAATCGCAACCATACTGCACACTGCCCTAACCCATCTGGACAAGAGGAATACCTATGTGAGAATGCTGTTCATCGACTACAGCTCAGCATTTAACATCATAGTACCCTCCAAACTCGTCATCAAGCTCGAGACCCTGGGTCTCGACCCCGCCCTGTGCAACTGGGTCCTGGACTTCCTGACGGGCCTCCTCCAGGTGGTGAGGGTAGGTAACAACATCTCCACCCCGCTGATCCTCAACACTGGGGCCCCACAAGGGTGCGTTCTGAGCCCTCTCCTGTACTCCCTGTTCACCCACGACTGCGTGGCCATGCACGCCTCCAACTCAATCATCAAGTTTGCGGACGACACTACAGTGGTAGGCTTGATTACCAACAACGACGAGACGGCCTACAGGGAGGAGGTGAGGGCCCTCGGAGTGTGGTGTCAGGAAAATAACCTCACACTCAACGTCAACAAAACAAAGGAGATGATTGTGGACTTCAGGAAACAGCAGAGGGAGCACCCCCCTATCCACATCGACGGGACAGTAGTGGAGAAGGTGGAAAGTTTTAAGTTCCTCGGTGTACACATCACGGACAAACTGAATTGGTCCACCCACACAGACAGCGTTGTGAAGAAGGCGCAGCAGCACCTCTTCAGCCTCAGGAGGCTGAAGAAATTCGGCTTGTCACCAAAAGCACTCACAAACTTCTACAGATGCACAATCGAGAGCATCCTGTCGGGCTGGTACGGCAACTGCTCCGCCCACAACCGTAAGGCTCTCCAGAGGGTAGTGAGGTCTGCACAACGCATCACCGGGGGCAAACTACCTGCCCTCCAGGACACCTACACCACCCGATGTCACAGGAAGGCCATAAAGATCATCAAGGACAACAACCACCCAAGCCACTGCCTGTTCACCCCGCTATCATCCAGAAGGCGAGGTCAGTACAGGTGCATCAAAGCAGGGACCGAGAGACTGAAAAACAGCTTCTATCTCAAGGCCATCAGACTGTTAAACAGCCACCACTAACATTTAGTGGCCGCTGCCAACATACTGACTCAACTCCAGCCACTTTAATAATGGGAATTGATGGAAATTATGTAAAAATTTACCACTAGCCATTTTAAACAATGCCACTTAATATAATGTTTACATACCCTACATTACTCATCTCATATGTATATACTGTACTCTATATCATCTACTGCATCTTGCCATCTTTATGTAATACATGTATCACTAGCCACTTTAAACTATGCCACTTTATGGTTACATACCCTACATTACTCATCTCATATGTATATACTGTACTCTATACCATCTACTGCATCTTGCCTATGCCGTTCTGTACCATCACTCATTCATATATCTTTATGTACATATTCTTTATCCCTTTACACTTGTGTGTATAAGGTAGTAGTTGTGGAATTGTTAGGTTAGATTACTTGTTGGTTATTACTGCATTGTCGGAACTAGAAGCACAAGCATTTCGCTACACTCGCATTAACTTCTGCTAACCATGTGTATGTGACAAATAAAATTTGATTTGATTTGATTTGCTGCTGTTCTGGGATTGATTTGCACTTTTCGCACCAAAGTATGTTCATCTCTATGAGACAGAACGCGTCTCCTTCCTGAGTGGTATGACGGCTGCGTGGTCCCATGGTGTTTATACTTGCGTACTATTGTTTGTACAGATGAACGTGGTACCTTCAGGCGTTTGGAAATTGCTCCCAAGGATGAACCAGACTTGTGGAGGTCTACAATTTATTTTCTGAGGTCTTGGCTGATGTCTTGATTTTCCCATGATGTCAAGCAAAGAGGCACTGAGTTTAAAGGTAGGCCTTGACCTTCTTGCCCTAGCAGTAGTGAATGTTGAAGTGTACTCACGTTGACGACGTCTGCGTGGCTGACAGAGTCGATGCTCTGGGTAACTGTCTCTGGTGAGTGGTAGGCTCCGCTGGACAGAGCCTGGGCCCCCATCTCCTCCAGCAGGCCCTCAGAACTCTCCATGGACATCAGGTACTCCGCTTTCAACTGCTTCCTACCAGGTAAGAGGGGGGACAGGGTCAAAGGTCCAATCAGGGCAAGAAGGTATTATAGGCCATCAATGTAAATAATAATTAGTTATTAACTGACTGGCTTGGTTAAAGGTTAAATAAAAATAAAACCACAGAGAGTCAGCGCCAAGATTGGTTTGGGGAAGGCCCTTTCCTGTTTTAGCATGACAATGCCCCCATGCACAAAGTGAGGTCCATAAGCAACTCAGCATGCTTTCAAATTACATGTAATTACAATGTTATTTACTGTCGAACATGAGTTAGCTACTCTTCATTTCCAGTAAGGGTGTCAATATTGTCAAGTCGTTTTTAAAGACAAAACATGAATGTTATTGTCATAGAAGGCTTATTTGAGTGAGAGTGTGTGTGGACACTGTCCAATTGAAAGATAAAGACAGTGAACACACATCAGAAACAGTGTTTTGAAAACATCCATCCCTTTTCTTCTTAGAAAATAGGGCAATGAAAACAAATTGCTTCTGCTGCAGCAGCTGACAGGCTACATTGCTTTCACATTGGTACATGAACCCTTCCTGACCCAGTT
Organism: Salvelinus namaycush; assembly: GCF_016432855.1. Lineage (NCBI taxonomy): Eukaryota > Metazoa > Chordata > Actinopteri > Salmoniformes > Salmonidae > Salvelinus > Salvelinus namaycush. The sequence goes on along the minus strand of NW_024060674.1, from coordinate 128,332 downwards.
CCTACTATAAGCCGTCATCGTCGTGGGTGGGGGTGGGTACAAAGAAGAGCATCAGCCTATTAATGGCATGTGGATAAGTTTTGAGGCTTGTCAACAGAAAAAGACCAACTGGCATTCGGGAGGCCAGCAGGAAGCCTGTATTCAACACTTGTTACAGTTGATCAAGTCTGTCGATTGACCCATAGGGTTGACCTCAAAGTGGTCATTGACGTGGCCAATTGCTCTGATGACAGCTCTATCTACTAAATAAAAAACCGCCGCCAAGAAATTAGTGAGTAGTGCTTCTTGGTCTTGCTAATATGAAATCATTACAACACTACCCTTACGTAATACATGGGAAAGAGTGTAGTAGAGAATACAACATATCAAATTATTTCTGTGTCCCCCCCAATATATCAGCAATAACATATTATATAGGCCTAAAATAATATCTACATGTGATATAATTTATATATGTTCATTATGCATCCCTATTTTGGATTAGTAGCCCAGTGTTTCAAATCACAGAGGAACATAGAACAAACGACTGAGTTGCAGAGGGGACAAGATACCCCTGCTGATATGTAATGTAAACATTGCTAGAGGGTGGATCTTTGTTCTGTGGATGATGAATGCAGCAGCAGGTAAAGGCTTCAATGAATGTATAACGTATAGCCAGCCCTACAATCTGCAAAGGGGAATCATTCCATCAGTGAAGCTGTAACATTAAAAGGAAAATACAGTGGTCAATGTCAAAGGTAAGAGTTCAATAATTCCCCAATTACCTGCAGATTCGCCTGTGTTGATCCAGTCGGGGTTTGCAATGCTTGCGATTGCAAAGATATCCGCTGCCAGAAACAGACATCCTGATATAATTGTTAATTTATCCATATTTGCAGCTCAAGTCTGTGTGCTTTAAATTAGCAGATATGAAAGACGTGGCTTAGAGTTCCAGGTAAGACCAAGGAGTTTAGACCTCAGAGATACAGTTTTTAAATATTTGTTTCCGTTAGATAGTTATTGGTCCACCTCACCCCCTTCAAAATAGATTCAACTGGTTTGGAGGTTCAGCCTGTCATTATTAATTTGGAGATGGCAGCAACAGCAAATCAACACACCTTCATTCGACTTACATATGGCCAAAAACGGAGAAAAAAAATCACATCTCAAACTACCATCTTTTCGACCCGAATCTTCCTCCGATAAAGCAAAAGGAGCTGGCGCAACGTCAGGGCCCAAGTCTCCAGTCGCTGGTGTTCTCGCTCGGAGCTGCACGGTAGCAGCAGCAGCATTTGGTTATTGAGACTAGCAGGATAGCTAGCCACCTAGCTAGCTATTTCCCACATTCGAACTCCGTGTGCCGAACAACAACCCAGAGAGGGTGCTTGACGGCCGAACCCCCATTTGAAGAAGTACTTTAAACCATTTTACGAACAAAACTCCGTCAGACAGAGGTACTAAATAATCTAATAATGCTGTGCCTTCAGTATGTCCTTGTTTTCAGCGAAGCTCTAAGGCTAGCTAGCCGTCAGGAAAACGAGAACCCATCCTCCCTCTTGCTTATTCATGCCCCCTTCTTCTCCGCTGCTGGAATAGCATCTGTAGTGTAAATAGACCGCTAGCTAGCAAGCTCTGTTACCGACATAGCGAAGTAGGAACCAAGGCAGCTCGATCAGGGTCGGCGGCTTTCGCATAATCTTTATATGGAAATACGATATTATTAAAGCCGCTAGGAGAGGTGGTGATTATGCTTTCCCCGATTAGCCCACTAGCTTGGCTCCCTATCAAACGAACACCGTCCCTCACGCAGTGCGTTCCACAGACACAACAGCCCACTCTGTCTCTCTCACACACACACGCACACACACAGGGGGCATTCGCTATCGTCTCGCGAGATCGTTGGCGTGAGAGACGTTTCAGACAGATGGGACCATGCAGAGGGGGTAGATGAGACCACTCATTTAGAAGGACATGACATTCATCAAACCGTTTATTATTCTCATCAGAGGAAGAAGTAACGCCTTTCCTTTTAACACTCAAAGGCTCCCTATCCCATGTTTGAATAAGTGTCCATTCTACCAGATAAAAGTGGTCCCCAAGATAGGAGTGATGGGATGGGGGGGACAATCTGAAATGTTTGTATGATTACCTTTTTGTGACACATTTTTGCCAACAAAAGCATTTGTAGATGCCTTAGTTTATTCTCACTGTCACTTGCTGTAGTTAAGGTCAAAGCAAATCCTCTGATCTATCAAAGGAGTGTGCCAGAGAGCAGTACTCTGCTGGTCAGCGCTTTCCACTATCTCCATTAGAGCAGCAAAGCAATCAGCAGAAAGTAACCTCCCTCCCACCCACTCAACACAGCAGTCTCAGCAATGTGAGTCTTCACACTAGGCACAGACGTCAGTTTAACGGCTAGTTTTGATGCACATTTGGTTGTGTTGTTAACTAACGTGAATTCAATGTGAAATCAACCAAAATGTCACCCTGTCATTGAATTTAGGTTAAAAGTAGGGTGTAAAATACCTTTAAGTTGATGACCTTTTGCAAATCCAATCAGTTTTCCACAACATCATTACATTTTTTGGTTAAAATAACGTTGAAACAACTTTGATTCAACCAGTTTTTACCCAATGTGTTTCTGCTTTGGAGAGAATATATAGATCACCCAGTTCTCATAAACTCAGCAAAAAAAGAAACGTCCTCTCACTGTCAACTGCGTTTATTTTCAGGAAACTTAACATGTGTAAATATTTGTATGAACATAAGATTCAACAACTGAGACATAAACTAAACAAGTTACACAGACATGTGACTAACAGAAATGGAATGTGTCCCTGAACAAAGAGGGGGGGAGTCAAAATCAAAAGTAACAGTCAGTATCTGGTGTGGCCACCAGCTGCATTAAGTACTGCAGTGCATCTCCTCCTCATGGACTGCATCGGATTTACCAGTTCTTGCTGTGAGATGTTACCCCACTCTTCCACCAAGGCACCTGCAAGTTCCAGGACATTTCTGGGGGGAATGGCCCTAGCCCTCATCCTCCAATCCAACAGGTCCCATGCTTGCTCAATAGATTTGACATCCGGGCTCTTCGCTGGCCATGGCAGAACACTGACATTCCTGTCTTGCAGGAAATCACGCACAGAATGAGCAGTATGGCTGGTGGTATTGTCATGCTGGAGGGTCATGTCAGGATGAGCCTGCAGGAGGGGTACCACATGAGGGAGGAGGATGTCTTCCCTGTAACGCACAGCGTTGAGATTGCCTGCAATGACAACAAGCTCAGTCCGATGATGCTGTGACACACCGCTCCAGACCATGACGGACCCTCCACCTCCAAATCGATCCCGCTCCAGAGTACAGGCCTCGGTGTAACGCTCATTCCTTCGACGATAAACGCGAATCCGACCATCACCCCTGGTGAGACAAAACTGTGACTTGTCAGTGAAGAGCACTTTTTGCCAGTCCTGTCTGGTCCAGCCACGGTGGGTTTGTGCCCATAGTGGACGTTGTTGCCGGTGATGTCTGGTGAGGACCTGCCTTACAACAGGCCTACAAGCCCCCAGTCCAGCCTCTCTTAGCCTATTGCGCACAGTCTGAGCACTGATGGAGGGATTGTGCGTTCCTGGTGTAACTCGGGCAGTTGTTGTTGCCATCCTGTACCTGTCCCGCAGGTGTGATGTTCGGATGTACCGATCCTGTGCAGGTGTTGTTACACGTGGTCTGCCACTGCGAGGATGATTAGCTGTCCGTCCTGTCTCCCTGTAGCGCTGTCTTAGGCGTCTCACAGTACGGACATTGCAATTTATTGCCCTGGCCACATCTGCAGTCCTCTCCTAGCAGCATGCCTAAGCCACGTTCACGCAGATGAGCAGGGACCCTGGGAATCTTTCTTTTGGTGTTTTTCAGAGTCAGTAAAAAGGCCTCTTTAGTGTCCTAAGTTTTTATAACTGTGACCTTAATTGCCTACCGTTTGTAAGCTGTTAGTGTCTTAACGACCGTTCCGCAAGTGCATGGTCATTAATTGTTTATGGTTCATTGAACAAGCATGGGAAACAGTGTTTAAACCCTTTACAATGAAGATCTGTGAAGTTATTTGGATATTTATGAATTATCTTTGAAAGACAGGGTCCTGAAAAAGGGACGTTTCTTTTTTTTGCTGAGTTTGTATTGCTTGCCTGTATGATCTAAGCTTTTACAGAACACGACCCTAAATTGACAATAGAATATGCAGGAGACCCAACTTGGAAAAATTATATCCTGTGTGTTCATATTCACTCAATTGTAGGTCCCACCGGCTGACCAAGCAGAATGACATGAACACACATTCTAATAGTGGAAGAGGTCCTTAGCTGACAGTGTGTTATATGTTAAAATGTGTTTGTATTATGAATTGTATTCATGTTTCAGGACTCTTGGAAGGTTAGTCCAAATGAGGACTAAAAGAGATCCTAATAAAATCAAATCTATACCCATTTGAAGAGAAAAAAAGTTCTTAATTTGTTTAATAAGATTAGATTTTCTCAGAGGACACCACACTATAGCCTTCATGGCATTAATGGCACAGGGGGTATATTAGTGCATTTCCCTGTTACCACAGTCAGTCAATCACTGATTCAAGCACCCTCCACCACCTCCAATGGACAATACATGTTGAACCTAAATAGAACCACATGGATATGTAGCTTTATTATTCACTACGTTCCTTGAATACATGATTCACTGACATCCAGTCGTGATCTGTGTTGTTTTGTCATGTTTAGTCATCAAGGCCTTTTTTGCCCCTATCTCTCTAGCCATAGCTGTTATTCTTAATGGCTGCTTTTGCTGTGCAATATTTTTGATAACGTGTTTGACCAAACTCCAGATCGATCAATATACTTAACAAAAATATAAACTTAACATGCAACAATTTCAAAATGTTTACTTAGTTACAGTTCATAGAAGGAAATCAGTCAATTGAAATAAATTGACCCCCCAAACGATCCTACAGGTGCAGAAGCCGGACGTGGAGGTCCTGGGCTGATGTGGTTACATGTGGTCTGCGGTTGAAAGGCTGGTTGGACGTACTGCCAAATTCTCTAAAACGGAGGTGGCTTATGGTAGAGAAATAAACATTAAATTCTCTGGCAACAGCTCTGTTGAACATTCCTGCAGTCAGCATGCCAATTGCACGCTCCCTCAAAACTTGAGACATCTGTGGCATTGTGGTGTGTGACAAAACTGCACATTTTAGTGTGGACTTATTGCCCCCAGCACAAGGTGCACCTGTGTAATGATCATGCTATTTAATCAGCTTCTTGATATGCCACACCTGTCAGGTGGATGAATTATCTTAGCAAATGAGAAATGCTCACTACCAGGGATGTAAACAAAATTGTGCACACAATTTGAGAGAAATAAGCTTTTTGTGCATATGGAACATTTCTGGGATCTTTTATTTTAGCTCATGAAACATGTTGCGTTTATATTTTTGTTCAGTATATAAACAATACCCCCACAATTTCCCCTAATTCTAACATACCTGGCTGCTACAATAGATGCAAAATGTTGCCGATGTAGCAGCTCCAACAGATTTTCAAGGCTCTTCTTCTCCCCCTGCAGCAGCTGGGCGGAATAACATCAAAGATATATCATTACTCACTCATCTTGGTGATCAAATCAGACTGCCATAACTGTAGATAGACCATTTAATGAATTTACATCAAATATACAGAGAAATTGACAACAAAAATAATAATTATTCCTGATACCTGTGTACAATTATTGCAGAACAAACGTTAACATGATTTGTTAACAAAGGATTATCGTTTACTGTGAGATGAAGTCATGGGCTTCATATCAGAACCAGGTTCCTTTTTCTGGAGTAAGCAGCCAGGCACAACCTGCCCAGGTTAAAATGTTAAATAACTGTTTCATTGTTTATGGTTTGTTTCTTTTCACAATTCATCCACGAAGGGTGTGTTGGCGAGGTGTCCGCAGGCTGCCATCGATTTCTTGCCGTCCACAAACTTTCTCGCAGCCTGGGAAAACAAAATAATACACTTGTCACATTGTCCCTTATTCCCCTTCTGTGTCCCCAGCTGACCTGCTATAAATAAATGTAAGTCACACAGAAATCAGTCTTCAAAAATTTTAGTCATATATTTCTTTTTTCCCCCTTTCTTTTTTACTTGAAGAATGGCGTTCCGATCACTTTACCCAAACATTATTATTTTATAGTACAGATGGAGGTATAGTTTGGAAGATAGGGAAAGAAAGGATTTAGGGGCACATACAGACTGCAACCCCCATAGCCAAGGGGGCAATATATTCACCATAAAAATTCACAGGCATACACTGAGTGTACAAAACATTAGGAACGCCTGTTCTTTCCATGATAGACTGACCAGGTGAAAGCAATGATCACTTATTTAAATCCACTTCAATCAGTGTATATGAAGTAAAGGAGACAGGATAAAGAAGGATTTTTAAGCCTTGAGACATGGATTGTGTATGCGTGCCATTCAAAGGGTGAATGGGCAAGACAAAATATTTAAGTGCCTTTGAGCAGGATATGGTAGTAGGTGCCAGGCGCACCAATTTAAGTGTCACCAACTGAAACGAGGCTGTGTTTTTCACACTCAACAGTTTCCTGTGTGTATCAAGAATGGTCCACCACCCAAAGGACATCCAGCCAACTGACACAACTTGACACAAGCATTGGAGTCAACATGGGCCAGCATCCCTGTGGAATGCTTCGACACCTTGTGGAGTCCATGCCCGATGAATTGAAGCTGTTCTGAGGGCAAAGGGGGGTGCAACTCAATATTAGGAAGGTGTTCCTAATGTTTTACACACTTAGCGTATATCGAATGTGAATAGATACAGTTGAAGTCGGAAGTTTACATACACCTTAGCAAAATACATTTAAACTCAGTTTTTCACAATTCCTGACATTTAATCCTAGTAAAAATTCCCTGCCTTAGGTCAGTTAGGATCACCACTTTATTTTAAGAATGTGAAATGTCAGAATAATAGTAGAGAGAATGATTTATTTCAGCTTTTATTTCTTTCATCACATTCCCAGTGGGTCAGAAGTTTATATACACTCAATTAGTATTTGGTAGTATTGCCTTTAAATTGTTTAACTTGGGTCAAACATGTCAGGTAGCCTTTCACAAGCTTCCCACAATAAGTTGGGTGAATTTTGGCCCATTCCTCCTGACAGAGCTGATGTAACTGAGTCAGGTTTGTAGGACAGCTCGCTCGCACACGCTTTTTCAGTTCTGCACACAAATGTTCTATAGGATTGAGGTCAGGGCTTTGTGATGGCCACTCCAATACCTTGACTTGGTTGTCCGTAAGCCATTTTGCCACAACTTTAGAAGTATGCTTGGGGTCATTGTCCATTCGGGAAGACCCATTTGCAACCAAGCTTTAACTTCCTGACTGATGTCTTGAGATGTTGCTTCAATGTATCCACATAATTTTCCAACCTCATGATGCCATCTATTTTGCGAAGTGCACCAGTCCCTCCTGCAGCAAAGCACACCCACAAAATAATGCTGCCACCCCCGTGTTTCACGGTTGGGATGGTGTTCTTCGGCTTGCAAGCCTCCCCCTTTTTCCTCCAAACATAACAATGGTCATTATGGCCAGACAGTTCTATTTTTGTTTTATCAGACCAGAGGACATTTCTCCAAAAGTATGATCTTTGTCCCCATGTGCAGATGCAAACCGTAGTCTGGCTTTTTTATGGCGGTTTTGGAGCAGTGGCTTCTTCCTTGCTGAGCGGCCTTTCAGGTTATGTCAATATAGGACTTGTTTTACTGTGGATATAGATATTTTTGTATCTGTTTCCTCCAGCAACTTGACAAGGTCCTGAAACTAAAACAACAAGCTCCCTCGCTCAGGTCTATTCAACGCTGGTCCGACCAATCTGATTCCACGCTTCAAGACTGCTTCGATCACGTGGATTGGGATATGTTCCGCATTGCGTCCAACAACAATATTGACGAATACGCTGATTCGGTGAGCGAGTTCATTAGAAAGTGCATTGACGGTGTCGTACCCACAGCAACGATTAAAACATTCCCAAACCAGAAACCGTGGATTGATGGCAGCATTCGCGTAAAACTGAAAGCGCGAACCACTGCTTTTAACCAGGGCAAGGTGACCGGAAACATGACCGAATACAAACAGTGTAGCTATTCTCTCCGCAAGGCAATCAAACAAGCTAAGTCCCAGTATAGAGACAAAGTAGAGTCGCAATTCAACAGCTCAGACACAAGAGGTATGTGGCAGGGTCTACAGTCAATCACGGATTACAAAAAGAAAACCAGCCCCGTCGCAGACCAGGATGTCTTGCTCCCAGACAGGCTAAATAACTTTTTTGCTCGCTTTGAGGACAATACAGTGCCACTGACAAGGCCCGCTACCAAAACCTGCGGGCTCTCCTTCACTGCAGCCGAGGTGAGTAAAACATTTAAACGTGTTAACCCTCGCAAGGCTGCAGGCCCAGACGGCATTCCCAGCCGCGTCCTCAGAGCATGCGCAGACCAGCTGGCTGGTGTGTTTAAGGACATATTCAATCAATCCTTATCCCAGTCTGCTGTTCCCACATGCTTCAAGAGGGCCACCATTGTTCCTGTTCCCAAGAAAGCTAAGGTAACTGAGCTAAACGACTACCGCCCCGTAGCACTCACTTCCGTCATCATGAAGTGCTTTGAGAGACTAGTCAAGGACCATATCACCTCCACCCTACCTGACACCCTAGACCCACTCCAATTTGCTTACCGATCCAATAGGTCCACAGACGACGCAATCGCAACCATACTGCACACTGCCCTAACCCATCTGGACAAGAGGAATACCTATGTGAGAATGCTGTTCATCGACTACAGCTCAGCATTTAACATCATAGTACCCTCCAAACTCGTCATCAAGCTCGAGACCCTGGGTCTCGACCCCGCCCTGTGCAACTGGGTCCTGGACTTCCTGACGGGCCTCCTCCAGGTGGTGAGGGTAGGTAACAACATCTCCACCCCGCTGATCCTCAACACTGGGGCCCCACAAGGGTGCGTTCTGAGCCCTCTCCTGTACTCCCTGTTCACCCACGACTGCGTGGCCATGCACGCCTCCAACTCAATCATCAAGTTTGCGGACGACACTACAGTGGTAGGCTTGATTACCAACAACGACGAGACGGCCTACAGGGAGGAGGTGAGGGCCCTCGGAGTGTGGTGTCAGGAAAATAACCTCACACTCAACGTCAACAAAACAAAGGAGATGATTGTGGACTTCAGGAAACAGCAGAGGGAGCACCCCCCTATCCACATCGACGGGACAGTAGTGGAGAAGGTGGAAAGTTTTAAGTTCCTCGGTGTACACATCACGGACAAACTGAATTGGTCCACCCACACAGACAGCGTTGTGAAGAAGGCGCAGCAGCACCTCTTCAGCCTCAGGAGGCTGAAGAAATTCGGCTTGTCACCAAAAGCACTCACAAACTTCTACAGATGCACAATCGAGAGCATCCTGTCGGGCTGGTACGGCAACTGCTCCGCCCACAACCGTAAGGCTCTCCAGAGGGTAGTGAGGTCTGCACAACGCATCACCGGGGGCAAACTACCTGCCCTCCAGGACACCTACACCACCCGATGTCACAGGAAGGCCATAAAGATCATCAAGGACAACAACCACCCAAGCCACTGCCTGTTCACCCCGCTATCATCCAGAAGGCGAGGTCAGTACAGGTGCATCAAAGCAGGGACCGAGAGACTGAAAAACAGCTTCTATCTCAAGGCCATCAGACTGTTAAACAGCCACCACTAACATTTAGTGGCCGCTGCCAACATACTGACTCAACTCCAGCCACTTTAATAATGGGAATTGATGGAAATTATGTAAAAATTTACCACTAGCCATTTTAAACAATGCCACTTAATATAATGTTTACATACCCTACATTACTCATCTCATATGTATATACTGTACTCTATATCATCTACTGCATCTTGCCATCTTTATGTAATACATGTATCACTAGCCACTTTAAACTATGCCACTTTATGGTTACATACCCTACATTACTCATCTCATATGTATATACTGTACTCTATACCATCTACTGCATCTTGCCTATGCCGTTCTGTACCATCACTCATTCATATATCTTTATGTACATATTCTTTATCCCTTTACACTTGTGTGTATAAGGTAGTAGTTGTGGAATTGTTAGGTTAGATTACTTGTTGGTTATTACTGCATTGTCGGAACTAGAAGCACAAGCATTTCGCTACACTCGCATTAACTTCTGCTAACCATGTGTATGTGACAAATAAAATTTGATTTGATTTGATTTGCTGCTGTTCTGGGATTGATTTGCACTTTTCGCACCAAAGTATGTTCATCTCTATGAGACAGAACGCGTCTCCTTCCTGAGTGGTATGACGGCTGCGTGGTCCCATGGTGTTTATACTTGCGTACTATTGTTTGTACAGATGAACGTGGTACCTTCAGGCGTTTGGAAATTGCTCCCAAGGATGAACCAGACTTGTGGAGGTCTACAATTTATTTTCTGAGGTCTTGGCTGATGTCTTGATTTTCCCATGATGTCAAGCAAAGAGGCACTGAGTTTAAAGGTAGGCCTTGACCTTCTTGCCCTAGCAGTAGTGAATGTTGAAGTGTACTCACGTTGACGACGTCTGCGTGGCTGACAGAGTCGATGCTCTGGGTAACTGTCTCTGGTGAGTGGTAGGCTCCGCTGGACAGAGCCTGGGCCCCCATCTCCTCCAGCAGGCCCTCAGAACTCTCCATGGACATCAGGTACTCCGCTTTCAACTGCTTCCTACCAGGTAAGAGGGGGGACAGGGTCAAAGGTCCAATCAGGGCAAGAAGGTATTATAGGCCATCAATGTAAATAATAATTAGTTATTAACTGACTGGCTTGGTTAAAGGTTAAATAAAAATAAAACCACAGAGAGTCAGCGCCAAGATTGGTTTGGGGAAGGCCCTTTCCTGTTTTAGCATGACAATGCCCCCATGCACAAAGTGAGGTCCATAAGCAACTCAGCATGCTTTCAAATTACATGTAATTACAATGTTATTTACTGTCGAACATGAGTTAGCTACTCTTCATTTCCAGTAAGGGTGTCAATATTGTCAAGTCGTTTTTAAAGACAAAACATGAATGTTATTGTCATAGAAGGCTTATTTGAGTGAGAGTGTGTGTGGACACTGTCCAATTGAAAGATAAAGACAGTGAACACACATCAGAAACAGTGTTTTGAAAACATCCATCCCTTTTCTTCTTAGAAAATAGGGCAATGAAAACAAATTGCTTCTGCTGCAGCAGCTGACAGGCTACATTGCTTTCACATTGGTACATGAACCCTTCCTGACCCAGTTCCTACTATAAGCCGTCATCGTCGTGGGTGGGGGTGGGTACAAAGAAGAGCATCAGCCTATTAATGGCATGTGGATAAGTTTTGAGGCTTGTCAACAGAAAAAGACCAACTGGCATTCGGGAGGCCAGCAGGAAGCCTGTATTCAACACTTGTTACAGTTGATCAAGTCTGTCGATTGACCCATAGGGTTGACCTCAAAGTGGTCATTGACGTGGCCAATTGCTCTGATGACAGCTCTATCTACTAAATAAAAAACCGCCGCCAAGAAATTAGTGAGTAGTGCTTCTTGGTCTTGCTAATATGAAATCATTACAACACTACCCTTACGTAATACATGGGAAAGAGTGTAGTAGAGAATACAACATATCAAATTATTTCTGTGTCCCCCCCAATATATCAGCAATAACATATTATATAGGCCTAAAATAATATCTACATGTGATATAATTTATATATGTTCATTATGCATCCCTATTTTGGATTAGTAGCCCAGTGTTTCAAATCACAGAGGAACATAGAACAAACGACTGAGTTGCAGAGGGGACAAGATACCCCTGCTGATATGTAATGTAAACATTGCTAGAGGGTGGATCTTTGTTCTGTGGATGATGAATGCAGCAGCAGGTAAAGGCTTCAATGAATGTATAACGTATAGCCAGCCCTACAATCTGCAAAGGGGAATCATTCCATCAGTGAAGCTGTAACATTAAAAGGAAAATACAGTGGTCAATGTCAAAGGTAAGAGTTCAATAATTCCCCAATTACCTGCAGATTCGCCTGTGTTGATCCAGTCGGGGTTTGCAATGCTTGCGATTGCAAAGATATCCGCTGCCAGAAACAGACATCCTGATATAATTGTTAATTTATCCATATTTGCAGCTCAAGTCTGTGTGCTTTAAATTAGCAGATATGAAAGACGTGGCTTAGAGTTCCAGGTAAGACCAAGGAGTTTAGACCTCAGAGATACAGTTTTTAAATATTTGTTTCCGTTAGATAGTTATTGGTCCACCTCACCCCCTTCAAAATAGATTCAACTGGTTTGGAGGTTCAGCCTGTCATTATTAATTTGGAGATGGCAGCAACAGCAAATCAACACACCTTCATTCGACTTACATATGGCCAAAAACGGAGAAAAAAAATCACATCTCAAACTACCATCTTTTCGACCCGAATCTTCCTCCGATAAAGCAAAAGGAGCTGGCGCAACGTCAGGGCCCAAGTCTCCAGTCGCTGGTGTTCTCGCTCGGAGCTGCACGGTAGCAGCAGCAGCATTTGGTTATTGAGACTAGCAGGATAGCTAGCCACCTAGCTAGCTATTTCCCACATTCGAACTCCGTGTGCCGAACAACAACCCAGAGAGGGTGCTTGACGGCCGAACCCCCATTTGAAGAAGTACTTTAAACCATTTTACGAACAAAACTCCGTCAGACAGAGGTACTAAATAATCTAATAATGCTGTGCCTTCAGTATGTCCTTGTTTTCAGCGAAGCTCTAAGGCTAGCTAGCCGTCAGGAAAACGAGAACCCATCCTCCCTCTTGCTTATTCATGCCCCCTTCTTCTCCGCTGCTGGAATAGCATCTGTAGTGTAAATAGACCGCTAGCTAGCAAGCTCTGTTACCGACATAGCGAAGTAGGAACCAAGGCAGCTCGATCAGGGTCGGCGGCTTTCGCATAATCTTTATATGGAAATACGATATTATTAAAGCCGCTAGGAGAGGTGGTGATTATGCTTTCCCCGATTAGCCCACTAGCTTGGCTCCCTATCAAACGAACACCGTCCCTCACGCAGTGCGTTCCACAGACACAACAGCCCACTCTGTCTCTCTCACACACACACGCACACACACAGGGGGCATTCGCTATCGTCTCGCGAGATCGTTGGCGTGAGAGACGTTTCAGACAGATGGGACCATGCAGAGGGGGTAGATGAGACCACTCATTTAGAAGGACATGACATTCATCAAACCGTTTATTATTCTCATCAGAGGAAGAAGTAACGCCTTTCCTTTTAACACTCAAAGGCTCCCTATCCCATGTTTGAATAAGTGTCCATTCTACCAGATAAAAGTGGTCCCCAAGATAGGAGTGATGGGATGGGGGGGACAATCTGAAATGTTTGTATGATTACCTTTTTGTGACACATTTTTGCCAACAAAAGCATTTGTAGATGCCTTAGTTTATTCTCACTGTCACTTGCTGTAGTTAAGGTCAAAGCAAATCCTCTGATCTATCAAAGGAGTGTGCCAGAGAGCAGTACTCTGCTGGTCAGCGCTTTCCACTATCTCCATTAGAGCAGCAAAGCAATCAGCAGAAAGTAACCTCCCTCCCACCCACTCAACACAGCAGTCTCAGCAATGTGAGTCTTCACACTAGGCACAGACGTCAGTTTAACGGCTAGTTTTGATGCACATTTGGTTGTGTTGTTAACTAACGTGAATTCAATGTGAAATCAACCAAAATGTCACCCTGTCATTGAATTTAGGTTAAAAGTAGGGTGTAAAATACCTTTAAGTTGATGACCTTTTGCAAATCCAATCAGTTTTCCACAACATCATTACATTTTTTGGTTAAAATAACGTTGAAACAACTTTGATTCAACCAGTTTTTACCCAATGTGTTTCTGCTTTGGAGAGAATATATAGATCACCCAGTTGTCATAAACTCAGCAAAAAAAGAAACGTCCTCTCACTGTCAACTGCGTTTATTTTCAGGAAACTTAACATGTGTAAATATTTGTATGAACATAAGATTCAACAACTGAGACATAAACTAAACAAGTTACACAGACATGTGACTAACAGAAATGGAATGTGTCCCTGAACAAAGAGGGGGGGAGTCAAAATCAAAAGTAACAGTCAGTATCTGGTGTGGCCACCAGCTGCATTAAGTACTGCAGTGCATCTCCTCCTCATGGACTGCATCGGATTTACCAGTTCTTGCTGTGAGATGTTACCCCACTCTTCCACCAAGGCACCTGCAAGTTCCAGGACATTTCTGGGGGGAATGGCCCTAGCCCTCATCCTCCAATCCAACAGGTCCCATGCTTGCTCAATAGATTTGACATCCGGGCTCTTCGCTGGCCATGGCAGAACACTGACATTCCTGTCTTGCAGGAAATCACGCACAGAATGAGCAGTATGGCTGGTGGTATTGTCATGCTGGAGGGTCATGTCAGGATGAGCCTGCAGGAGGGGTACCACATGAGGGAGGAGGATGTCTTCCCTGTAACGCACAGCGTTGAGATTGCCTGCAATGACAACAAGCTCAGTCCGATGATGCTGTGACACACCGCTCCAGACCATGACGGACCCTCCACCTCCAAATCGATCCCGCTCCAGAGTACAGGCCTCGGTGTAACGCTCATTCCTTCGACGATAAACGCGAATCCGACCATCACCCCTGGTGAGACAAAACTGTGACTTGTCAGTGAAGAGCACTTTTTGCCAGTCCTGTCTGGTCCAGCCACGGTGGGTTTGTGCCCATAGTGGACGTTGTTGCCGGTGATGTCTGGTGAGGACCTGCCTTACAACAGGCCTACAAGCCCCCAGTCCAGCCTCTCTTAGCCTATTGCGCACAGTCTGAGCACTGATGGAGGGATTGTGCGTTCCTGGTGTAACTCGGGCAGTTGTTGTTGCCATCCTGTACCTGTCCCGCAGGTGTGATGTTCGGATGTACCGATCCTGTGCAGGTGTTGTTACACGTGGTCTGCCACTGCGAGGATGATTAGCTGTCCGTCCTGTCTCCCTGTAGCGCTGTCTTAGGCGTCTCACAGTACGGACATTGCAATTTATTGCCCTGGCCACATCTGCAGTCCTCTCCTAGCAGCATGCCTAAGCCACGTTCACGCAGATGAGCAGGGACCCTGGGAATCTTTCTTTTGGTGTTTTTCAGAGTCAGTAAAAAGGCCTCTTTAGTGTCCTAAGTTTTTATAACTGTGACCTTAATTGCCTACCGTTTGTAAGCTGTTAGTGTCTTAACGACCGTTCCGCAAGTGCATGGTCATTAATTGTTTATGGTTCATTGAACAAGCATGGGAAACAGTGTTTAAACCCTTTACAATGAAGATCTGTGAAGTTATTTGGATATTTATGAATTATCTTTGAAAGACAGGGTCCTGAAAAAGGGACGTTTCTTTTTTTTGCTGAGTTTGTATTGCTTGCCTGTATGATCTAAGCTTTTACAGAACACGACCCTAAATTGACAATAGAATATGCAGGAGACCCAACTTGGAAAAATTATATCCTGTGTGTTCATATTCACTCAATTGTAGGTCCCACCGGCTGACCAAGCAGAATGACATGAACACACATTCTAATAGTGGAAGAGGTCCTTAGCTGACAGTGTGTTATATGTTAAAATGTGTTTGTATTATGAATTGTATTCATGTTTCAGGACTCTTGGAAGGTTAGTCCAAATGAGGACTAAAAGAGATCCTAATAAAATCAAATCTATACCCATTTGAAGAGAAAAAAAGTTCTTAATTTGTTTAATAAGATTAGATTTTCTCAGAGGACACCACACTATAGCCTTCATGGCATTAATGGCACAGGGGGTATATTAGTGCATTTCCCTGTTACCACAGTCAGTCAATCACTGATTCAAGCACCCTCCACCACCTCCAATGGACAATACATGTTGAACCTAAATAGAACCACATGGATATGTAGCTTTATTATTCACTACGTTCCTTGAATACATGATTCACTGACATCCAGTCGTGATCTGTGTTGTTTTGTCATGTTTAGTCATCAAGGCCTTTTTTGCCCCTATCTCTCTAGCCATAGCTGTTATTCTTAATGGCTGCTTTTGCTGTGCAATATTTTTGATAACGTGTTTGACCAAACTCCAGATCGATCAATATACTTAACAAAAATATAAACTTAACATGCAACAATTTCAAAATGTTTACTTAGTTACAGTTCATAGAAGGAAATCAGTCAATTGAAATAAATTGACCCCCCAAACGATCCTACAGGTGCAGAAGCCGGACGTGGAGGTCCTGGGCTGATGTGGTTACATGTGGTCTGCGGTTGAAAGGCTGGTTGGACGTACTGCCAAATTCTCTAAAACGGAGGTGGCTTATGGTAGAGAAATAAACATTAAATTCTCTGGCAACAGCTCTGTTGAACATTCCTGCAGTCAGCATGCCAATTGCACGCTCCCTCAAAACTTGAGACATCTGTGGCATTGTGGTGTGTGACAAAACTGCACATTTTAGTGTGGACTTATTGCCCCCAGCACAAGGTGCACCTGTGTAATGATCATGCTATTTAATCAGCTTCTTGATATGCCACACCTGTCAGGTGGATGAATTATCTTAGCAAATGAGAAATGCTCACTACCAGGGATGTAAACAAAATTGTGCACACAATTTGAGAGAAATAAGCTTTTTGTGCATATGGAACATTTCTGGGATCTTTTATTTTAGCTCATGAAACATGTTGCGTTTATATTTTTGTTCAGTATATAAACAATACCCCCACAATTTCCCCTAATTCTAACATACCTGGCTGCTACAATAGATGCAAAATGTTGCCGATGTAGCAGCTCCAACAGATTTTCAAGGCTCTTCTTCTCCCCCTGCAGCAGCTGGGCGGAATAACATCAAAGATATATCATTACTCACTCATCTTGGTGATCAAATCAGACTGCCATAACTGTAGATAGACCATTTAATGAATTTACATCAAATATACAGAGAAATTGACAACAAAAATAATAATTATTCCTGATACCTGTGTACAATTATTGCAGAACAAACGTTAACATGATTTGTTAACAAAGGATTATCGTTTACTGTGAGATGAAGTCATGGGCTTCATATCAGAACCAGGTTCCTTTTTCTGGAGTAAGCAGCCAGGCACAACCTGCCCAGGTTAAAATGTTAAATAACTGTTTCATTGTTTATGGTTTGTTTCTTTTCACAATTCATCCACGAAGGGTGTGTTGGCGAGGTGTCCGCAGGCTGCCATCGATTTCTTGCCGTCCACAAACTTTCTCGCAGCCTGGGAAAACAAAATAATACACTTGTCACATTGTCCCTTATTCCCCTTCTGTGTCCCCAGCTGACCTGCTATAAATAAATGTAAGTCACACAGAAATCAGTCTTCAAAAATTTTAGTCATATATTTCTTTTTTCCCCCTTTCTTTTTTACTTGAAGAATGGCGTTCCGATCACTTTACCCAAACATTATTATTTTATAGTACAGATGGAGGTATAGTTTGGAAGATAGGGAAAGAAAGGATTTAGGGGCACATACAGACTGCAACCCCCATAGCCAAGGGGGCAATATATTCACCATAAAAATTCACAGGCATACACTGAGTGTACAAAACATTAGGAACCCCTGTTCTTTCCATGATAGACTGACCAGGTGAAAGCAATGATCACTTATTTAAATCCACTTCAATCAGTGTATATGAAGTAAAGGAGACAGGATAAAGAAGGATTTTTAAGCCTTGAGACATGGATTGTGTATGCGTGCCATTCAAAGGGTGAATGGGCAAGACAAAATATTTAAGTGCCTTTGAGCAGGATATGGTAGTAGGTGCCAGGCGCACCAATTTAAGTCACCAACTGAAACGAGGCTGTGTTTTTCACACTCAACAGTTTCCTGTGTGTATCAAGAATGGTCCACCACCCAAAGGACATCCAGCCAACTGACACAACTTGACACAAGCATTGGAGTCAACATGGGCCAGCATCCCTGTGGAATGCTTTCGACACCTTGTGGAGTCCATGCCCGATGAATTGAAGCTGTTCTGAGGGCAAAGGGGGGTGCAACTCAATATTAGGAAGGTGTTCCTAATGTTTTACACACTTAGCGTATATCGAATGTGAATAGATACAGTTGAAGTCGGAAGTTTACATACACCTTAGCAAAATACATTTAAACTCAGTTTTTCACAATTCCTGACATTTAATCCTAGTAAAAATTCCCTGCCTTAGGTCAGTTAGGATCACCACTTTATTTTAAGAATGTGAAATGTCAGAATAATAGTAGAGAGAATGATTTATTTCAGCTTTTATTTCTTTCATCACATTCCCAGTGGGTCAGAAGTTTATATACACTCAATTAGTATTTGGTAGTATTGCCTTTAAATTGTTTAACTTGGGTCAAACATGTCAGGTAGCCTTTCACAAGCTTCCCACAATAAGTTGGGTGAATTTTGGCCCATTCCTCCTGACAGAGCTGATGTAACTGAGTCAGGTTTGTAGGACAGCTCGCTCGCACACGCTTTTTCAGTTCTGCACACAAATGTTCTATAGGATTGAGGTCAGGGCTTTGTGATGGCCACTCCAATACCTTGACTTGGTTGTCCGTAAGCCATTTTGCCACAACTTTAGAAGTATGCTTGGGGTCATTGTCCATTCGGGAAGACCCATTTGCAACCAAGCTTTAACTTCCTGACTGATGTCTTGAGATGTTGCTTCAATGTATCCACATAATTTTCCAACCTCATGATGCCATCTATTTTGCGAAGTGCACCAGTCCCTCCTGCAGCAAAGCACACCCACAAAATAATGCTGCCACCCCCGTGTTTCACGGTTGGGATGGTGTTCTTCGGCTTGCAAGCCTCCCCCTTTTTCCTCCAAACATAACAATGGTCATTATGGCCAGACAGTTCTATTTTTGTTTTATCAGACCAGAGGACATTTCTCCAAAAAGTATGATCTTTGTCCCCATGTGCAGATGCAAACCGTAGTCTGGCTTTTTTATGGCGGTTTTGGAGCAGTGGCTTCTTCCTTGCTGAGCGGCCTTTCAGGTTATGTCAATATAGGACTTGTTTTACTGTGGATATAGATATTTTTGTATCTGTTTCCTCCAGCAACTTGACAAGGTCCTGAAACTAAAACAACAAGCTCCCTCGCTCAGGTCTATTCAACGCTGGTCCGACCAATCTGATTCCACGCTTCAAGACTGCTTCGATCACGTGGATTGGGATATGTTCCGCATTGCGTCCAACAACAATATTGACGAATACGCTGATTCGGTGAGCGAGTTCATTAGAAAGTGCATTGACGGTGTCGTACCCACAGCAACGATTAAAACATTCCCAAACCAGAAACCGTGGATTGATGGCAGCATTCGCGTAAAACTGAAAGCGCGAACCACTGCTTTTAACCAGGGCAAGGTGACCGGAAACATGACCGAATACAAACAGTGTAGCTATTCTCTCCGCAAGGCAATCAAACAAGCTAAGTCCCAGTATAGAGACAAAGTAGAGTCGCAATTCAACAGCTCAGACACAAGAGGTATGTGGCAGGGTCTACAGTCAATCACGGATTACAAAAAGAAAACCAGCCCCGTCGCAGACCAGGATGTCTTGCTCCCAGACAGGCTAAATAACTTTTTTGCTCGCTTTGAGGACAATACAGTGCCACTGACAAGGCCCGCTACCAAAACCTGCGGGCTCTCCTTCACTGCAGCCGAGGTGAGTAAAACATTTAAACGTGTTAACCCTCGCAAGGCTGCAGGCCCAGACGGCATTCCCAGCCGCGTCCTCAGAGCATGCGCAGACCAGCTGGCTGGTGTGTTTAAGGACATATTCAATCAATCCTTATCCCAGTCTGCTGTTCCCACATGCTTCAAGAGGGCCACCATTGTTCCTGTTCCCAAGAAAGCTAAGGTAACTGAGCTAAACGACTACCGCCCCGTAGCACTCACTTCCGTCATCATGAAGTGCTTTGAGAGACTAGTCAAGGACCATATCACCTCCACCCTACCTGACACCCTAGACCCACTCCAATTTGCTTACCGATCCAATAGGTCCACAGACGACGCAATCGCAACCATACTGCACACTGCCCTAACCCATCTGGACAAGAGGAATACCTATGTGAGAATGCTGTTCATCGACTACAGCTCAGCATTTAACATCATAGTACCCTCCAAACTCGTCATCAAGCTCGAGACCCTGGGTCTCGACCCCGCCCTGTGCAACTGGGTCCTGGACTTCCTGACGGGCCTCCTCCAGGTGGTGAGGGTAGGTAACAACATCTCCACCCCGCTGATCCTCAACACTGGGGCCCCACAAGGGTGCGTTCTGAGCCCTCTCCTGTACTCCCTGTTCACCCACGACTGCGTGGCCATGCACGCCTCCAACTCAATCATCAAGTTTGCGGACGACACTACAGTGGTAGGCTTGATTACCAACAACGACGAGACGGCCTACAGGGAGGAGGTGAGGGCCCTCGGAGTGTGGTGTCAGGAAAATAACCTCACACTCAACGTCAACAAAACAAAGGAGATGATTGTGGACTTCAGGAAACAGCAGAGGGAGCACCCCCCTATCCACATCGACGGGACAGTAGTGGAGAAGGTGGAAAGTTTTAAGTTCCTCGGTGTACACATCACGGACAAACTGAATTGGTCCACCCACACAGACAGCGTTGTGAAGAAGGCGCAGCAGCACCTCTTCAGCCTCAGGAGGCTGAAGAAATTCGGCTTGTCACCAAAAGCACTCACAAACTTCTACAGATGCACAATCGAGAGCATCCTGTCGGGCTGGTACGGCAACTGCTCCGCCCACAACCGTAAGGCTCTCCAGAGGGTAGTGAGGTCTGCACAACGCATCACCGGGGGCAAACTACCTGCCCTCCAGGACACCTACACCACCCGATGTCACAGGAAGGCCATAAAGATCATCAAGGACAACAACCACCCAAGCCACTGCCTGTTCACCCCGCTATCATCCAGAAGGCGAGGTCAGTACAGGTGCATCAAAGCAGGGACCGAGAGACTGAAAAACAGCTTCTATCTCAAGGCCATCAGACTGTTAAACAGCCACCACTAACATTTAGTGGCCGCTGCCAACATACTGACTCAACTCCAGCCACTTTAATAATGGGAATTGATGGAAATTATGTAAAAATTTACCACTAGCCATTTTAAACAATGCCACTTAATATAATGTTTACATACCCTACATTACTCATCTCATATGTATATACTGTACTCTATATCATCTACTGCATCTTGCCATCTTTATGTAATACATGTATCACTAGCCACTTTAAACTATGCCACTTTATGGTTACATACCCTACATTACTCATCTCATATGTATATACTGTACTCTATACCATCTACTGCATCTTGCCTATGCCGTTCTGTACCATCACTCATTCATATATCTTTATGTACATATTCTTTATCCCTTTACACTTGTGTGTATAAGGTAGTAGTTGTGGAATTGTTAGGTTAGATTACTTGTTGGTTATTACTGCATTGTCGGAACTAGAAGCACAAGCATTTCGCTACACTCGCATTAACTTCTGCTAACCATGTGTATGTGACAAATAAAATTTGATTTGATTTGATTTGCTGCTGTTCTGGGATTGATTTGCACTTTTCGCACCAAAGTATGTTCATCTCTATGAGACAGAACGCGTCTCCTTCCTGAGTGGTATGACGGCTGCGTGGTCCCATGGTGTTTATACTTGCGTACTATTGTTTGTACAGATGAACGTGGTACCTTCAGGCGTTTGGAAATTGCTCCCAAGGATGAACCAGACTTGTGGAGGTCTACAATTTATTTTCTGAGGTCTTGGCTGATGTCTTGATTTTCCCATGATGTCAAGCAAAGAGGCACTGAGTTTAAAGGTAGGCCTTGACCTTCTTGCCCTAGCAGTAGTGAATGTTGAAGTGTACTCACGTTGACGACGTCTGCGTGGCTGACAGAGTCGATGCTCTGGGTAACTGTCTCTGGTGAGTGGTAGGCTCCGCTGGACAGAGCCTGGGCCCCCATCTCCTCCAGCAGGCCCTCAGAACTCTCCATGGACATCAGGTACTCCGCTTTCAACTGCTTCCTACCAGGTAAGAGGGGGGACAGGGTCAAAGGTCCAATCAGGGCAAGAAGGTATTATAGGCCATCAATGTAAATAATAATTAGTTATTAACTGACTGGCTTGGTTAAAGGTTAAATAAAAATAAAACCACAGAGAGTCAGCGCCAAGATTGGTTTGGGGAAGGCCCTTTCCTGTTTTAGCATGACAATGCCCCCATGCACAAAGTGAGGTCCATAAGCAACTCAGCATGCTTTCAAATTACATGTAATTACAATGTTATTTACTGTCGAACATGAGTTAGCTACTCTTCATTTCCAGTAAGGGTGTCAATATTGTCAAGTCGTTTTTAAAGACAAAACATGAATGTTATTGTCATAGAAGGCTTATTTGAGTGAGAGTGTGTGTGGACACTGTCCAATTGAAAGATAAAGACAGTGAACACACATCAGAAACAGTGTTTTGAAAACATCCATCCCTTTTCTTCTTAGAAAATAGGGCAATGAAAACAAATTGCTTCTGCTGCAGCAGCTGACAGGCTACATTGCTTTCACATTGGTACATGAACCCTTCCTGACCCAGTTCCTACTATAAGCCGTCATCGTCGTGGGTGGGGGTGGGTACAAAGAAGAGCATCAGCCTATTAATGGCATGTGGATAAGTTTTGAGGCTTGTCAACAGAAAAAGACCAACTGGCATTCGGGAGGCCAGCAGGAAGCCTGTATTCAACACTTGTTACAGTTGATCAAGTCTGTCGATTGACCCATAGGGTTGACCTCAAAGTGGTCATTGACGTGGCCAATTGCTCTGATGACAGCTCTATCTACTAAATAAAAAACCGCCGCCAAGAAATTAGTGAGTAGTGCTTCTTGGTCTTGCTAATATGAAATCATTACAACACTACCCTTACGTAATACATGGGAAAGAGTGTAGTAGAGAATACAACATATCAAATTATTTCTGTGTCCCCCCCAATATATCAGCAATAACATATTATATAGGCCTAAAATAATATCTACATGTGATATAATTTATATATGTTCATTATGCATCCCTATTTTGGATTAGTAGCCCAGTGTTTCAAATCACAGAGGAACATAGAACAAACGACTGAGTTGCAGAGGGGACAAGATACCCCTGCTGATATGTAATGTAAACATTGCTAGAGGGTGGATCTTTGTTCTGTGGATGATGAATGCAGCAGCAGGTAAAGGCTTCAATGAATGTATAACGTATAGCCAGCCCTACAATCTGCAAAGGGGAATCATTCCATCAGTGAAGCTGTAACATTAAAAGGAAAATACAGTGGTCAATGTCAAAGGTAAGAGTTCAATAATTCCCCAATTACCTGCAGATTCGCCTGTGTTGATCCAGTCGGGGTTTGCAATGCTTGCGATTGCAAAGATATCCGCTGCCAGAAACAGACATCCTGATATAATTGTTAATTTATCCATATTTGCAGCTCAAGTCTGTGTGCTTTAAATTAGCAGATATGAAAGACGTGGCTTAGAGTTCCAGGTAAGACCAAGGAGTTTAGACCTCAGAGATACAGTTTTTAAATATTTGTTTCCGTTAGATAGTTATTGGTCCACCTCACCCCCTTCAAAATAGATTCAACTGGTTTGGAGGTTCAGCCTGTCATTATTAATTTGGAGATGGCAGCAACAGCAAATCAACACACCTTCATTCGACTTACATATGGCCAAAAACGGAGAAAAAAAATCACATCTCAAACTACCATCTTTTCGACCCGAATCTTCCTCCGATAAAGCAAAAGGAGCTGGCGCAACGTCAGGGCCCAAGTCTCCAGTCGCTGGTGTTCTCGCTCGGAGCTGCACGGTAGCAGCAGCAGCATTTGGTTATTGAGACTAGCAGGATAGCTAGCCACCTAGCTAGCTATTTCCCACATTCGAACTCCGTGTGCCGAACAACAACCCAGAGAGGGTGCTTGACGGCCGAACCCCCATTTGAAGAAGTACTTTAAACCATTTTACGAACAAAACTCCGTCAGACAGAGGTACTAAATAATCTAATAATGCTGTGCCTTCAGTATGTCCTTGTTTTCAGCGAAGCTCTAAGGCTAGCTAGCCGTCAGGAAAACGAGAACCCATCCTCCCTCTTGCTTATTCATGCCCCCTTCTTCTCCGCTGCTGGAATAGCATCTGTAGTGTAAATAGACCGCTAGCTAGCAAGCTCTGTTACCGACATAGCGAAGTAGGAACCAAGGCAGCTCGATCAGGGTCGGCGGCTTTCGCATAATCTTTATATGGAAATACGATATTATTAAAGCCGCTAGGAGAGGTGGTGATTATGCTTTCCCCGATTAGCCCACTAGCTTGGCTCCCTATCAAACGAACACCGTCCCTCACGCAGTGCGTTCCACAGACACAACAGCCCACTCTGTCTCTCTCACACACACACGCACACACACAGGGGGCATTCGCTATCGTCTCGCGAGATCGTTGGCGTGAGAGACGTTTCAGACAGATGGGACCATGCAGAGGGGGTAGATGAGACCACTCATTTAGAAGGACATGACATTCATCAAACCGTTTATTATTCTCATCAGAGGAAGAAGTAACGCCTTTCCTTTTAACACTCAAAGGCTCCCTATCCCATGTTTGAATAAGTGTCCATTCTACCAGATAAAAGTGGTCCCCAAGATAGGAGTGATGGGATGGGGGGGACAATCTGAAATGTTTGTATGATTACCTTTTTGTGACACATTTTTGCCAACAAAAGCATTTGTAGATGCCTTAGTTTATTCTCACTGTCACTTGCTGTAGTTAAGGTCAAAGCAAATCCTCTGATCTATCAAAGGAGTGTGCCAGAGAGCAGTACTCTGCTGGTCAGCGCTTTCCACTATCTCCATTAGAGCAGCAAAGCAATCAGCAGAAAGTAACCTCCCTCCCACCCACTCAACACAGCAGTCTCAGCAATGTGAGTCTTCACACTAGGCACAGACGTCAGTTTAACGGCTAGTTTTGATGCACATTTGGTTGTGTTGTTAACTAACGTGAATTCAATGTGAAATCAACCAAAATGTCACCCTGTCATTGAATTTAGGTTAAAAGTAGGGTGTAAAATACCTTTAAGTTGATGACCTTTTGCAAATCCAATCAGTTTTCCACAACATCATTACATTTTTTGGTTAAAATAACGTTGAAACAACTTTGATTCAACCAGTTTTTACCCAATGTGTTTCTGCTTTGGAGAGAATATATAGATCACCCAGTTGTCATAAACTCAGCAAAAAAAGAAACGTCCTCTCACTGTCAACTGCGTTTATTTTCAGGAAACTTAACATGTGTAAATATTTGTATGAACATAAGATTCAACAACTGAGACATAAACTAAACAAGTTACACAGACATGTGACTAACAGAAATGGAATGTGTCCCTGAACAAAGAGGGGGGGAGTCAAAATCAAAAGTAACAGTCAGTATCTGGTGTGGCCACCAGCTGCATTAAGTACTGCAGTGCATCTCCTCCTCATGGACTGCATCGGATTTACCAGTTCTTGCTGTGAGATGTTACCCCACTCTTCCACCAAGGCACCTGCAAGTTCCAGGACATTTCTGGGGGGAATGGCCCTAGCCCTCATCCTCCAATCCAACAGGTCCCATGCTTGCTCAATAGATTTGACATCCGGGCTCTTCGCTGGCCATGGCAGAACACTGACATTCCTGTCTTGCAGGAAATCACGCACAGAATGAGCAGTATGGCTGGTGGTATTGTCATGCTGGAGGGTCATGTCAGGATGAGCCTGCAGGAGGGGTACCACATGAGGGAGGAGGATGTCTTCCCTGTAACGCACAGCGTTGAGATTGCCTGCAATGACAACAAGCTCAGTCCGATGATGCTGTGACACACCGCTCCAGACCATGACGGACCCTCCACCTCCAAATCGATCCCGCTCCAGAGTACAGGCCTCGGTGTAACGCTCATTCCTTCGACGATAAACGCGAATCCGACCATCACCCCTGGTGAGACAAAACTGTGACTTGTCAGTGAAGAGCACTTTTTGCCAGTCCTGTCTGGTCCAGCCACGGTGGGTTTGTGCCCATAGTGGACGTTGTTGCCGGTGATGTCTGGTGAGGACCTGCCTTACAACAGGCCTACAAGCCCCCAGTCCAGCCTCTCTTAGCCTATTGCGCACAGTCTGAGCACTGATGGAGGGATTGTGCGTTCCTGGTGTAACTCGGGCAGTTGTTGTTGCCATCCTGTACCTGTCCCGCAGGTGTGATGTTCGGATGTACCGATCCTGTGCAGGTGTTGTTACACGTGGTCTGCCACTGCGAGGATGATTAGCTGTCCGTCCTGTCTCCCTGTAGCGCTGTCTTAGGCGTCTCACAGTACGGACATTGCAATTTATTGCCCTGGCCACATCTGCAGTCCTCTCCTAGCAGCATGCCTAAGCCACGTTCACGCAGATGAGCAGGGACCCTGGGAATCTTTCTTTTGGTGTTTTTCAGAGTCAGTAAAAAGGCCTCTTTAGTGTCCTAAGTTTTTATAACTGTGACCTTAATTGCCTACCGTTTGTAAGCTGTTAGTGTCTTAACGACCGTTCCGCAAGTGCATGGTCATTAATTGTTTATGGTTCATTGAACAAGCATGGGAAACAGTGTTTAAACCCTTTACAATGAAGATCTGTGAAGTTATTTGGATATTTATGAATTATCTTTGAAAGACAGGGTCCTGAAAAAGGGACGTTTCTTTTTTTTGCTGAGTTTGTATTGCTTGCCTGTATGATCTAAGCTTTTACAGAACACGACCCTAAATTGACAATAGAATATGCAGGAGACCCAACTTGGAAAAATTATATCCTGTGTGTTCATATTCACTCAATTGTAGGTCCCACCGGCTGACCAAGCAGAATGACATGAACACACATTCTAATAGTGGAAGAGGTCCTTAGCTGACAGTGTGTTATATGTTAAAATGTGTTTGTATTATGAATTGTATTCATGTTTCAGGACTCTTGGAAGGTTAGTCCAAATGAGGACTAAAAGAGATCCTAATAAAATCAAATCTATACCCATTTGAAGAGAAAAAAAGTTCTTAATTTGTTTAATAAGATTAGATTTTCTCAGAGGACACCACACTATAGCCTTCATGGCATTAATGGCACAGGGGGTATATTAGTGCATTTCCCTGTTACCACAGTCAGTCAATCACTGATTCAAGCACCCTCCACCACCTCCAATGGACAATACATGTTGAACCTAAATAGAACCACATGGATATGTAGCTTTATTATTCACTACGTTCCTTGAATACATGATTCACTGACATCCAGTCGTGATCTGTGTTGTTTTGTCATGTTTAGTCATCAAGGCCTTTTTTGCCCCTATCTCTCTAGCCATAGCTGTTATTCTTAATGGCTGCTTTTGCTGTGCAATATTTTTGATAACGTGTTTGACCAAACTCCAGATCGATCAATATACTTAACAAAAATATAAACTTAACATGCAACAATTTCAAAATGTTTACTTAGTTACAGTTCATAGAAGGAAATCAGTCAATTGAAATAAATTGACCCCCCAAACGATCCTACAGGTGCAGAAGCCGGACGTGGAGGTCCTGGGCTGATGTGGTTACATGTGGTCTGCGGTTGAAAGGCTGGTTGGACGTACTGCCAAATTCTCTAAAACGGAGGTGGCTTATGGTAGAGAAATAAACATTAAATTCTCTGGCAACAGCTCTGTTGAACATTCCTGCAGTCAGCATGCCAATTGCACGCTCCCTCAAAACTTGAGACATCTGTGGCATTGTGGTGTGTGACAAAACTGCACATTTTAGTGTGGACTTATTGCCCCCAGCACAAGGTGCACCTGTGTAATGATCATGCTATTTAATCAGCTTCTTGATATGCCACACCTGTCAGGTGGATGAATTATCTTAGCAAATGAGAAATGCTCACTACCAGGGATGTAAACAAAATTGTGCACACAATTTGAGAGAAATAAGCTTTTTGTGCATATGGAACATTTCTGGGATCTTTTATTTTAGCTCATGAAACATGTTGCGTTTATATTTTTGTTCAGTATATAAACAATACCCCCACAATTTCCCCTAATTCTAACATACCTGGCTGCTACAATAGATGCAAAATGTTGCCGATGTAGCAGCTCCAACAGATTTTCAAGGCTCTTCTTCTCCCCCTGCAGCAGCTGGGCGGAATAACATCAAAGATATATCATTACTCACTCATCTTGGTGATCAAATCAGACTGCCATAACTGTAGATAGACCATTTAATGAATTTACATCAAATATACAGAGAAATTGACAACAAAAATAATAATTATTCCTGATACCTGTGTACAATTATTGCAGAACAAACGTTAACATGATTTGTTAACAAAGGATTATCGTTTACTGTGAGATGAAGTCATGGGCTTCATATCAGAACCAGGTTCCTTTTTCTGGAGTAAGCAGCCAGGCACAACCTGCCCAGGTTAAAATGTTAAATAACTGTTTCATTGTTTATGGTTTGTTTCTTTTCACAATTCATCCACGAAGGGTGTGTTGGCGAGGTGTCCGCAGGCTGCCATCGATTTCTTGCCGTCCACAAACTTTCTCGCAGCCTGGGAAAACAAAATAATACACTTGTCACATTGTCCCTTATTCCCCTTCTGTGTCCCCAGCTGACCTGCTATAAATAAATGTAAGTCACACAGAAATCAGTCTTCAAAAATTTTAGTCATATATTTCTTTTTTCCCCCTTTCTTTTTTACTTGAAGAATGGCGTTCCGATCACTTTACCCAAACATTATTATTTTATAGTACAGATGGAGGTATAGTTTGGAAGATAGGGAAATAAAGGATTTAGGGGCACATACAGACTGCAACCCCCATAGCCAAGGGGGCAATATATTCACCATAAAAATTCACAGGCATACACTGAGTGTACAAAACATTAGGAACGCCTGTTCTTTCCATGATAGACTGACCAGGTGAAAGCAATGATCACTTATTTAAATCCACTTCAATCAGTGTATATGAAGTAAAGGAGACAGGATAAAGAAGGATTTTTAAGCCTTGAGACATGGATTGTGTATGCGTGCCATTCAAAGGGTGAATGGGCAAGACAAAATATTTAAGTGCCTTTGAGCAGGATATGGTAGTAGGTGCCAGGCGCACCAATTTAAGTCACCAACTGAAACGAGGCTGTGTTTTTCACACTCAACAGTTTCCTGTGTGTATCAAGAATGGTCCACCACCCAAAGGACATCCAGCCAACTGACACAACTTGACACAAGCATTGGAGTCAACATGGGCCAGCATCCCTGTGGAATGCTTTCGACACCTTGTGGAGTCCATGCCCGATGAATTGAAGCTGTTCTGAGGGCAAAGGGGGGTGCAACTCAATATTAGGAAGGTGTTCCTAATGTTTTACACACTTAGCGTATATCGAATGTGAATAGATACAGTTGAAGTCGGAAGTTTACATACACCTTAGCAAAATACATTTAAACTCAGTTTTTCACAATTCCTGACATTTAATCCTAGTAAAAATTCCCTGCCTTAGGTCAGTTAGGATCACCACTTTATTTTAAGAATGTGAAATGTCAGAATAATAGTAGAGAGAATGATTTATTTCAGCTTTTATTTCTTTCATCACATTCCCAGTGGGTCAGAAGTTTATATACACTCAATTAGTATTTGGTAGTATTGCCTTTAAATTGTTTAACTTGGGTCAAACATGTCAGGTAGCCTTTCACAAGCTTCCCACAATAAGTTGGGTGAATTTTGGCCCATTCCTCCTGACAGAGCTGATGTAACTGAGTCAGGTTTGTAGGACAGCTCGCTCGCACACGCTTTTTCAGTTCTGCACACAAATGTTCTATAGGATTGAGGTCAGGGCTTTGTGATGGCCACTCCAATACCTTGACTTGGTTGTCCGTAAGCCATTTTGCCACAACTTTAGAAGTATGCTTGGGGTCATTGTCCATTCGGGAAGACCCATTTGCAACCAAGCTTTAACTTCCTGACTGATGTCTTGAGATGTTGCTTCAATGTATCCACATAATTTTCCAACCTCATGATGCCATCTATTTTGCGAAGTGCACCAGTCCCTCCTGCAGCAAAGCACACCCACAAAATAATGCTGCCACCCCCGTGTTTCACGGTTGGGATGGTGTTCTTCGGCTTGCAAGCCTCCCCCTTTTTCCTCCAAACATAACAATGGTCATTATGGCCAGACAGTTCTATTTTTGTTTTATCAGACCAGAGGACATTTCTCCAAAAAGTATGATCTTTGTCCCCATGTGCAGATGCAAACCGTAGTCTGGCTTTTTTATGGCGGTTTTGGAGCAGTGGCTTCTTCCTTGCTGAGCGGCCTTTCAGGTTATGTCAATATAGGACTTGTTTTACTGTGGATATAGATATTTTTGTATCTGTTTCCTCCAGCAACTTGACAAGGTCCTGAAACTAAAACAACAAGCTCCCTCGCTCAGGTCTGTTCAACGCTGGTCCGACCAATCTGATTCCACGCTTCAAGACTGCTTCGATCACGTGGATTGGGATATGTTCCGCATTGCGTCCAACAACAATATTGACGAATACGCTGATTCGGTGAGCGAGTTCATTAGAAAGTGCATTGACGGTGTCGTACCCACAGCAACGATTAAAACATTCCCAAACCAGAAACCGTGGATTGATGGCAGCATTCGCGTAAAATTGAAAGCGCGAACCACTGCTTTTAACCAGGGCAAGGTGACCGGAAACATGACCGAATACAAACAGTGTAGCTATTCTCTCCGCAAGGCAATCAAACAAGCTAAGTCCCAGTATAGAGACAAAGTAGAGTCGCAATTCAACAGCTCAGACACAAGAGGTATGTGGCAGGGTCTACAGTCAATCACGGATTACAAAAAGAAAACCAGCCCCGTCGCAGACCAGGATGTCTTGCTCCCAGACAGGCTAAATAACTTTTTTGCTCGCTTTGAGGACAATACAGTGCCACTGACAAGGCCCGCTACCAAAACCTGCGGGCTCTCCTTCACTGCAGCCGAGGTGAGTAAAACATTTAAACGTGTTAACCCTCGCAAGGCTGCAGGCCCAGACGGCATTCCCAGCCGCGTCCTCAGAGCATGCGCAGACCAGCTGGCTGGTGTGTTTAAGGACATATTCAATCAATCCTTATCCCAGTCTGCTGTTCCCACATGCTTCAAGAGGGCCACCATTGTTCCTGTTCCCAAGAAAGCTAAGGTAACTGAGCTAAACGACTACCGCCCCGTAGCACTCACTTCCGTCATCATGAAGTGCTTTGAGAGACTAGTCAAGGACCATATCACCTCCACCCTACCTGACACCCTAGACCCACTCCAATTTGCTTACCGATCCAATAGGTCCACAGACGACGCAATCGCAACCATACTGCACACTGCCCTAACCCATCTGGACAAGAGGAATACCTATGTGAGAATGCTGTTCATCGACTACAGCTCAGCATTTAACACCATAGTACCCTCCAAACTCGTCATCAAGCTCGAGACCCTGGGTCTCGACCCCGCCCTGTGCAACTGGGTCCTGGACTTCCTGACGGGCCTCCTCCAGGTGGTGAGGGTAGGTAACAACATCTCCACCCCGCTGATCCTCAACACTGGGGCCCCACAAGGGTGCGTTCTGAGCCCTCTCCTGTACTCCCTGTTCACCCACGACTGCGTGGCCATGCACGCCTCCAACTCAATCATCAAGTTTGCGGACGACACTACAGTGGTAGGCTTGATTACCAACAACGACGAGACGGCCTACAGGGAGGAGGTGAGGGCCCTCGGAGTGTGGTGTCAGGAAAATAACCTCACACTCAACGTCAACAAAACAAAGGAGATGATTGTGGACTTCAGGAAACAGCAGAGGGAGCACCCCCCTATCCACATCGACGGGACAGTAGTGGAGAAGGTGGAAAGTTTTAAGTTCCTCGGTGTACACATCACGGACAAACTGAATTGGTCCACCCACACAGACAGCGTTGTGAAGAAGGCGCAGCAGCACCTCTTCAGCCTCAGGAGGCTGAAGAAATTCGGCTTGTCACCAAAAGCACTCACAAACTTCTACAGATGCACAATCGAGAGCATCCTGTCGGGCTGGTACGGCAACTGCTCCGCCCACAACCGTAAGGCTCTCCAGAGGGTAGTGAGGTCTGCACAACGCATCACCGGGGGCAAACTACCTGCCCTCCAGGACACCTACACCACCCGATGTCACAGGAAGGCCATAAAGATCATCAAGGACAACAACCACCCAAGCCACTGCCTGTTCACCCCGCTATCATCCAGAAGGCGAGGTCAGTACAGGTGCATCAAAGCAGGGACCGAGAGACTGAAAAACAGCTTCTATCTCAAGGCCATCAGACTGTTAAACAGCCACCACTAACATTTAGTGGCCGCTGCCAACATACTGACTCAACTCCAGCCACTTTAATAATGGGAATTGATGGAAATTATGTAAAAATTTACCACTAGCCACTTTAAACAATGCCACTTAATATAATGTTTACATACCCTACATTACTCATCTCATATGTATATACTGTACTCTATATCATCTACTGCATCTTGCCATCTTTATGTAATACATGTATCACTAGCCACTTTAAACTATGCCACTTTATGGTTACATACCCTACATTACTCATCTCATATGTATATACTGTACTCTATACCATCTACTGCATCTTGCCTATGCCGTTCTGTACCATCACTCATTCATATATCTTTATGTACATATTCTTTATCCCTTTACACTTGTGTGTATAAGGTAGTAGTTGTGGAATTGTTAGGTTAGATTACTTGTTGGTTATTACTGCATTGTCGGAACTAGAAGCACAAGCATTTCGCTACACTCGCATTAACTTCTGCTAACCATGTGTATGTGACAAATAAAATTTGATTTGATTTGATTTGCTGCTGTTCTGGGATTGATTTGCACTTTTCGCACCAAAGTATGTTCATCTCTATGAGACAGAACGCGTCTCCTTCCTGAGTGGTATGACGGCTGCGTGGTCCCATGGTGTTTATACTTGCGTACTATTGTTTGTACAGATGAACGTGGTACCTTCAGGCGTTTGGAAATTGCTCCCAAGGATGAACCAGACTTGTGGAGGTCTACAATTTATTTTCTGAGGTCTTGGCTGATGTCTTGATTTTCCCATGATGTCAAGCAAAGAGGCACTGAGTTTAAAGGTAGGCCTTGACCTTCTTGCCCTAGCAGTAGTGAATGTTGAAGTGTACTCACGTTGACGACGTCTGCGTGGCTGACAGAGTCGATGCTCTGGGTAACTGTCTCTGGTGAGTGGTAGGCTCCGCTGGACAGAGCCTGGGCCCCCATCTCCTCCAGCAGGCCCTCAGAACTCTCCATGGACATCAGGTACTCCGCTTTCAACTGCTTCCTACCAGGTAAGAGGGGGGACAGGGTCAAAGGTCCAATCAGGGCAAGAAGGTATTATAGGCCATCAATGTAAATAATAATTAGTTATTAACTGACTGGCTTGGTTAAAGGTTAAATAAAAATAAAACCACAGAGAGTCAGCGCCAAGATTCATGTCCACTTAATGAGCCATGTTGTTTAGTGAACTCACTTTGCTCTGGCAACATCATCCTCGGACACGCCTCCCTTCGCAACCCCTGTCACCTGGGCGATGGCAGCTTTGATCACCTGTACAGAGAGACAGTCACTGTTAGGGACAGTCACTTATCAACATATATCAGGTTCTAACACGTTCTTATGTTACTACTGCATTATAGTGTGCTCACCTCTCCTGCGGAGTCGGCTTGGGCGATGGAGTAGACTCCAAAGAGTCCAGAGTCAGCGTATGTGGCATTGAAGGCTGTGGCCTGCATAGGAGACAGAGAAATAAGCATTAGATTACCTTCTGTACACAAGATAGTCCAAGATCATTGTGCTTTCTAACCTCTAAACCTTTTATTTTTCTCTGTGCGTAATTTAGACAATCATACAATGAAGACTCCAGTTATGTAGAATTTCAGCTATGTAGAATATCGATTTCTATTGTAGTGACCACAACCAACAACACAGGAATAACTGTAGCAACAAACAGGGAAGTTACTCACATCGAAGGGCTGTGTGGTTGCCTTGGCGATGCCCTGGCTCAGTTTGCTGGTGACGTTGGAGCCTCTCTTTACGTGTGGCCCGGCTCCCAGAACTCTTTGCAGCACACTAAAGGCATTGGCCTCTGCTGATCCAGTCACACCGCCCTCGCTGGCGATCAGCGAGTGGACCAGACCGGTCCCGTTCTGCACCCGCAGCTCACCTGCAGGGACACACAGTCACACACGGTTAACCACCATCAGGGTACAAACACACAACCCATCTTGGCTCACACACTGGGGTTGACTGAATCAGTGGCCCAGACTAGAGCTCAGCAGTTAGGCGTGCATTGCTTCTAAGGCTCTCTATGGGTCTTACCTCCGCGGTATACAGCCTTGGCCCCAGCAACTCCAGCCCCACTGCGGACACTGAGAAACTGCTCTCCTACCTGCCTCAGCACAGAGTGATTCACACCTGGGGAGAGACGGCACAGACAGGGGTCATGTCACTGGAAGACACACCAGAGAGCCAGCAGGAGACACACACACACACAGGTGGACTGTCATCACATAGACATCACATGCCCTCAGTTCAGTGTTTCACACAGGGGTACATACTAGGGCCGGGAATTGCCAGGGACCTCACAATAATATCACCATACTTAGGTGCTGAAGCGATATGTAGTGTCGTTCTATATGTATTGCGATTCGATACTGTGATTTTATTGCGATTCAATATACATTTTGCTCACCATATGTCTGCTGCCGAGGGACAAGAGAGAGCCATGAGAAAATGACTTTTGATCAGTAAGGGAAATATACTACATGGCTACAAGTATGTGAACACCCCTTCAACTTAGTGGATTCGGCTACTTCAGCCACA
Organism: Salvelinus namaycush; assembly: GCF_016432855.1. Lineage (NCBI taxonomy): Eukaryota > Metazoa > Chordata > Actinopteri > Salmoniformes > Salmonidae > Salvelinus > Salvelinus namaycush. Next base: position 93,232 of record NW_024060674.1, on the reverse strand, counting down.
CCCGTTGCTGACAGGTGTTCAAATCGAGCACACAGTCATGCAATCTCCATAGACAAACATGAGCAGTAGAATGGCCTCAGTGACTTTCAACGTGGCACCGTCATAGGATGCCACCTTTCCAACAAGTCAGTTTGTCAAATTTCTGCCCTGCTAGAGCTACCCCAGTCAATTGTAAGTGCTGTTATTGTGAAGTGGAAATGTCTCGGAGCAACAACAGCTCAGCCGCGAAGTGGTAGGCCACACAAGTTCACGGAAAGGGACTGCCGAGTGCTGAAGCGCGTAAAAATTGTATGTCCTCGGGTTGCAACACTCACTACCGAGTTCCAAACTGCCTCTGGAAGCAACATCTACACGATAACTGCTCACCAGGAGCTTCATGAAATGGGTTTCCATGGCCGAGCAGCCTTACACAAGCTTAAGTTCAAGCGTTGGCTGGAGTGGTGTAAAGCTCGCCGCCATTGGACTCTGGAGCAATGGAAACGTGTTCTCTGGAGTGATGAATCGCGCGTCACCATCTGGCAGTCCGACGGACGAATCTGGGTTTGGAGGATGCCAGGAGAACACTACCTGCCCCAATGCATAGTATCAACTGTTAAGTTTGATGGAGGAGGAATAATGGTCTGCAGCTGTTTTTCATGGTTCAGGCTCCTTAGTTCCAGTGAAGGGAAATCTTAACGCTACAGCATACAATGACATTCCAAACGATTCTGTGCTTCCAACTTTGTGGTAACAGTTTGGGGAAGGCCCTTTCCTGTTTTAGCATGACAATGCCCCCATGCACAAAGTGAGGTCCATACAGAAATAGTTTGTCGAGATCGGTGTGGAAGAACTTGAATGGCCTGCACAGAGCCCTGACCTCAACCTCATCGAACACATTTGGGATGACTTGGAACGCCAACTGCGAGCCAGGCCTAATCGCCCAACATCAGTGCCCGACCTCACTAATACTCTTGTTGCTTAATGGAAGCAAGTCCCCAAAGCAATGTTCCAACTTCTAGTGGAAAGCCTTCCCAGAAGAGTGGAGGCTGTTATAGCAGCAAAGGGGGGACCAACTCCATATTATTAACCATGATTCTGGAATGAGATGTTCGACAGGTAGGTGTCCACATACTTAAGACCATGTAGTGTAAGTGCTGAAAACAAATTGGCTCCCTATTTAAAAAGAAGATGGAGAACAAGTTTTGGGGCAGGTACAGTCAACTAGCGTAAAAACAATATTGCAATATTATCAAAACAATTCGATATCATCAAAAATAATATCTCAATATGTAACTAGCGATTTATTTCCTATCACTTGTACATACCAGAGAGCAGTCATGTCACACACACACAGTGCGTCATACTAGAGCAGAACAGCTGACCTCTACTCAACATATCTTTAGACAGCCTTTAACTCTAGGGTTTGGGCAGAGGCCAAAGGAAATGTGATGTGTACACAGTACGCACGCACACACAGAGGGAGAGAGTGTTTACATCGCCCTAATTCAAAGGATATGACCCTTATAGTGACCCAATCAATAGGGTTGTTCCGATTCCCTACCCTTATTCCTGAAGTGTGCACTTGCTCAATATCCCCTCAATAATTTAAAAGTAATACATTGGCTAGAGTGAGTTTCCACCATATTCCTTTTCAATCCATGAGGGGCTGCACACTTCAGGGAAAAGGTAGGGCAAGGAATCAGAACAGCCCCGGAGACATGCTGAAGGAGCTGCAACATGTAGAAAGGAGAACCCAGGGTGCCATTGGATCAAAAAGACTAACAGCCAGACACACTCACCTAGTCCTACAAGAGCCATTCTGGCACTGGTGAAATTGTTCTGGACAAAGGACTGCAGCTAAGGGGGATAAGGAAGTAGGAGAGAGTTTAAGAGAGAGCTAAGCTGTGACAAACACAAGGTAGCACTATAGTGAACAACACAGCTATTAACACAGTCTTACCTGTTCACCACTGACTTTGCCAACCATGTAGTCAGGACAGTACAGGGAGTTGGATAGAGCGTTTTTGTAAGCAGCTTCATGCAACTTCTCAATGACACCTTCAGAGAAATAAACCCCATAACAAAAGACTTCAGTCAGTGAGTTGGCAAGGAGAACTAATAACAGGATGCTAGACAAATGACTATAGACAAAAAAATTCATCTGCAGCATACAAATATATACTAAACCAAAATGCTACTGGTAATTCAATAAAACATATTAATTCAACAAGGAGCAATCGTGCTGGACAAGTAAAGTGAATAGAGGGGAAGTGTTGCTGACCTATCTGTGAACACTGGTGGGCCAGGGCCCGGTCTACCTTGACCCTGGAGGTCAGGTCGTCCACCTCCCATGGCCGGAACTCTGGGGTCGTGGTCACGTTGATCAGATACTCCATCACTGTGTCTCTGAGGAGAAGGATGGACGTTGGATGGGCAGACGCAAACATACGGACACACACGGACAATGCAACAGTCATAACTCTCAACATACAGTGTGTTAACATACACCTGTGTTAACGAGAGAATCACTGACATGATGTCAGCTGGTCCTTTTGTGGCAGGGCTGAAATGCAGTGGAAATGTTTTTTTGGGATTCAGTTCATTTGCATGGCAAAGAAGGACTTTGCAATTAATTGCAATTCATCTGATCACTCTTCATAACATTCTGGAGTATATGCAAATTGCCATCATACAAACTGAGGCAGCAGACTTTGTGAAAATTTATATTTGTGTCATTCTCAAAACTTTTGGCCACGACTGTACAGAAAATGTTTGGTTGAGGTTATTGCTGCCAAAGGAGGGTCAACCAGTTATTAAATCCAAGGGTTCACATACTTTTTCCACCCTGCACTGTGAATGTTTACACGGTGGGTTCAATAAAGACATAAACTTCTAATTGTTTGTGTGTTATTAGTTTAAGCAGACTGTGTTTGTCTATTGTTGTGACTTAGATGAAGATCAGATCAAATTTGATGACCAATTTATGCAGAAATCCAGGTAATTCCAAAGGGTTCACATACTGTTTCTTGCCACTGTAGATGATGAATCAAGATGATCTCAAGTGGCCCTATGGGAAGCCTCTATGATAAATAGGTAAGAAACACAGGGGCTAATTACACCATGAATCAACCCTGTCCTCGCATACAACGTGCCCGTAATTCAAGTTTCTTCATCCATCAATTCAACACCAAAGTAAACCCACACACTATGAGGGAGTCTGGCTGCGGTAGTAACTTACAAGTGGTCTCTCAAACACTCCACAGAGTAAACCATGGTCTCCCTCGATGACGTTACGCTGCGGACACACAGAAAACAGACATGTTAGCTACATCCTCCAGACTAGACTAGCTATGATGCACATTGCTTTGCAATGAGGTGAAAATAGGAACATTCTTGTGCTGTGTGTGCAGATTGGCATTTCCTGGGATGATTCATGTACTGGAGGCAGCTCTACAGGGTGGTCACTAGCTTGCACCGCCACAAAGTCATAAAATCTGAATTTAAACCTAACCTTAACCATACTGCTAACCTTAAATTGAGACAAAAAAAAACACATTTTTGTTTTTGATATAGCCAATTTTGACTTTGCAGCTGGCCCATCTAGCGGAAGACTTAGCTTTGCCCCCAGGACAAGATTCATCCCAATAAATGTCAACCTGCATGTGACTCTGTGCTTCTCTCATCTTGTTCATTCTGCTCTATCCTAAAACGTGAGCCCCCGTTGACTCGAGGGCAACTGTATGTGTGTGCATCTATAATGTAGTGAAGCTATAGCTTGTGTGAGGTATGGGTGTTGAAGTTGGTGTTAATGTTTCACTGCCTCCTACATTTACGTTTATTTACAGCAAGTCAGGCGGGGACACAGAAGGAATAAGGGACAATGAGGGAAGGGGTACACAACACAAGTGTATAATATAATAATAATAATAATATTCCATTTAGCAGACGCTTTTATCCAAAGCGACTTAGTCATGCGTACATACATTTTACTTATGGTTGGCCCCGAGAATCGAACCCACAAGCCTGGCGGTACAAGCGCCATGCTCTACCAACTGAGCCATACAGGGTAACATATGGTATATTGTAGCATACACTCTGTATGTGGAGATAGGGAACAGTATAATGTATATTCTGCATGAGGACAGAAATGGGGTTAGGGGACAGGGAGGGCGGGGACATAGTGCTGTACTCTCCATACTCGCTGACCTCAGACTACCCCCCACTGCCTCCACACCACGACAGATCCTGAACGCAGACGCTCCCTTAGTAGTCTGAAAACAACAATAGTGACAGTGTTCATTCATTAACTTAAGGACTTTAAAAAACAGTGTAGTTGTGTCACAGAGATCAATCCATTCATAAAACCACTGGGACTTACCAGGTTGGCTGCCAACCGCAGGACATGACTGACTCCCTGGTTCTCCACAGTCTCATAACGAGTGCCTGCTTTCACAAACACACCCACACTGGACACGGGAGAGTAGTTCTCCAACGACGCAATCACTAGACCGTTGGGCAGCTTGGACACCTAGTAGAGAACACAGGGAGGGAGAGTCAGCTGGAACACACGTGAGACTGGCAGCATTGTTGTTTTGGAAACTGCAAAGTGAATAAGAGAGTAAACATTCCATTCTGTTCAACTGAGGTAAAGTTCTTGTGATCAACTACACAACCAAAAGTTCATTTTCCAATATGGAGGGAAAATATGGCTACACAGTAAGTAAAAGTGTGTGCATGGTCGTACCTAAAACAAGTCTACACATGAACATAATCACAATGCTTAGCCATAGAGTAGAGCACATCCTCATCCCTGACACGCCACTCAAGGACCCACCAAGAAAAACTCAACACCTCAGTTTGGGCTACAACTAGGGCCCAGAGTTTTTCCTGTGATCCCATGTGAAAACTTCTTGGCCTCTATGACATACCTGTACATTCTGGGGGGGCAGGGCCGCCCCAGCCTTCAGGCCAGCCAAGGGCTCAGTGAGGACATCACTCCTCCTGGCTGCATAGCATCGTATCTGGGGAGGGAAATTATAAAAATCATGTCAACAAACACTCACCAGCACTTCCTCAGCTAAGGAATTACAATATGATATGATACACTATTCAATTCATGTGGAGGGATCTAGATTTCCTTCTGTCCTCAAATGACCCCAGTCAAATGACGTCTTATGGCTGAAAATAATACTACAGGTGGATTAAACCAAACCATCATAACAGGTTTTGTTTAGGAGGATGTTTTGTGATACGAGCAGCTTCCTCTAACCTAAAGACGGGAGATGAATTCTGAGCCGGGTCTAGACTAGAGCAGTGGGTATTCTTGATGATATTTAGTCCACTCTGAGGGTAGACTCACTGGGTGGCAGGCCAACCTGAAATATGTAGTATGTTAAGCCTTCTTCTTATTTGTCCTTCCAAGAAGACACATCATACATTGGATGTAGCACCTTGGTTAAGATGAGGGTGAGGTGTAGGGAAACTCAATCGGTAGTAAGGCTAAATCCTAAAGACCTGATATGATCCAACCCCCAGTCAAACATCTAATGTCAGAAGAGATTATGGTGTCTGCTACAATATGAAAGAGAGAAATATAAGCTACAATTTTTTTTGCAGTATGCAGTCTTATAGATAATATTCCACATTAAAGCATTTTCATGTTATTTCCACAGAAATGACCAAAACAGGTGTCTCCAACCTTTTCTGGCATGAGAGCTACTTAAAAAAAAAAGAAGTGTAGCAAGCTACTCATTTTTTTCTAGCTTTCAAATAGGCCCATTTTTCTTCTCTTCTCCAGGTTCTTATTGAACTACTTACTCTTGTACACTCTGTTTTCTCTTTTATTTTTCCTGGTTTTAGATTTGTTTAAGTTTTTCACTTTCAAAAGTGCAATTGTTCATAGAAAAACTACGAAATTGGATGTTCTGAGTCCATGTCAACGGTTAAATCACATCAGAAAACATTTTTTTTTTAGATATGTAAAAATACATTTATTTTTGGTGTAATACCCATTTGGCCATTTAATTGCGCATTTGGCCATTTAATTGCGTATCTAGTGAGTGAGGAAAGTGCTAGGACCGTGGGATGGCGGAAGCAGAAGTGTCGGTTAAAGCTGAAAGCGAGTCGAGTACAGTTAGCGTGAAAGATTAGTGGACAACAGTGAAGAATGGAACAAAATGGGCTGAAGTTGTTGTGGAAAATGAGTCTGATGTATCGTTCCTTGTTGGAGTACGTTTTTTGGATAAAGATGTTTATTTGGGAAACCATTTTGAAGTCACGAGGAGGGTGAAGGCGGCGTTGGGAAAAGTGGATGCAGTCCAAGTAACCAGAAGTGGTATGGTGTTGATATTGTGTGTATCTAAAGAGCAAAAGGAGCGTGCATTTTGTGGCTCGTGAAAATATCGACGCATGAAGTGAACAGCTTTGATTTTCGGGGGAGGGCACCGGTAAAATGTTATTTCTGGCGTCCTATTGGACATTGATAATCATTAGCTTAGGCCAAAAATTCCAGGAGTAGTTAATGCACGTCGCTTGACAAATATGGAGAATGGTAAAAAGGAGCAGTTTATCTGTATTATTGTTTAATTAGTATATACCACCCTAAGATACGCAGTAAAAACGTTCGTCCAAAACCCGATGCAATGCAAGAAGTGTAAAAAGGTTGGCCATGTGTCAAGTCTTTGCAGACGGAAGGAATGTTATTGAAGAGTCTTAATGTAAAATGTTGCAACTGTGGTGGGGATCGTATTTCCGAATTCCCTGAGTGCCCTGTTAGGGTGAAAGAGGTTGAGGTGTCAAAGATCAGGGATGTAGGCGGTGAAGAGCTTTGAAGGGGCAAGAGGCCACAGTTCTGAAGAAGATATGGAGGTGGATATACCACAACCAGTTGCAAAAGTTGAATACACTTATTGTGAAAAAGGTGTATTTTGTAGCATTTATAGCCACAGTTATTAATTGTACTGCACAAGTGTCCAAAAAGCTGGACATCATATCTGCAGCCAATAAGTTTTTGGGCCTCCAAGACTTAATGGCTGAAGCACTGCAAGGACTACTGTCACCAGGATATGTCCCGACATCACAGGATCCTTCTGAGCCTGTGTAGGGACCTGCTTAAAACAGAAAAGCTTTAGTTTAATTAACATTTCATTAGATAGTTTGAATGGAATTTTTTCAATGTATTTTCCCCCCCCATTTTAGAGCCTTATTATCAACTTGTAGAGTAGGTGGCGGAATGCACATATAATTGACGCAAACGCCATTATACCAAAGAAGAAGAATCAACTTTGCAGTTAACATTTAATTGAGAAGGTTTTGGGGAAACTTTCTGTCAACCCACAAAATGGTTATCATATCAACTGGGAACACATAGTGTGATGGAGAAACGCACGCACCACACAGACAAACGCAATATCGCTGGAAATTAATAGGCAGATAATGTTAGGTTTGGCTTTTTAAGCCAATAGTGGCTAACCAGGAGTTGGATAATGTCAATGTTGCGTTGATTAGATAGTAACTGGGAGCTTGCTGTGTCTGATACTTGTCAAATTGTATGTACTTTCAGAATTGTTTGGCGAGCTTCTCGTAGGTGGGCTGCGAGCTAATCGACCTGTTGGAGACCTCTGACCTAAACCAATCTGGAACCTGATATCTGAAAAGCTAATAAACTCAGCAAAAAAAGAAACGTCCCTTTTTCAGGACCCTGTCTTTCAAAGACAATTAGTAAAAATCCAAAATAACTTCACAGATCTTCATTGTAAAGGGTTTAAACACTGTTTCCCATGCTTGTTCAATGAACCATAAACAATTAGTGAACATGCGCCTGTGGAATGGTTGTTAAGACACTAACAGCTTACAGATGGTAGGCAATTAAGGTCACAGTTATGAAATCTTAGGACACTAAAGAGGCCTTTCTACTGACTCTGGAAAAACAACAAACAAAGATGTCCAGGGTCCCTGCTCATCTGTGTGAACGTGCCTAGGCATGCTGCAAGGAGGCATGAGGACTGCAGATGTGGCCAGGGCAATAAATAGCAATGCCCGTACTGTGAGACGCCTAAGACAGTGCTACAGAGAGACAGGATGGACAGCTGGTCGTCCTCGCAGTGGCAGACCACGTGTAACACCTCCACAGGATCGGTACATCCAAACATCACACCTGCGGGACAGGTACAGGATGGCAACAACTGCCCGAGTTACACCAGGAACGCACAATCCCTCCATCAGTGCTCAGACTGTCCGCAATAGGCTGAGAGAGGCTGGATTGAGGGCTTGTAGGCCTGTTGTAAGGCAGGTCCTCACCAGACATCACTGGCAACCACATCACTTATAGGCACAAACCTACCATCGCTGGACCAGACAGGACTGTGAAAAAGTTGCGCTTTTGTCTCTCCAGGGGTGATGGTCGGATTCGCATTTATCGTCGAAGGAATGAACGTTACACCGAGGCTTGTACTCTGGAGCGGCATCGACTTGGAGGTGGAGGGTCCGTCATGGTCTGGAGCGGTGTGTCACAGCATCATTGGACTGAGCTTCTTGTTATTGCAGGCAATCTCAACGCTGTGCATTACAGGGAAGACATCCTCCTCCCTCATGTGGTACCCTTGCTGCAGGCTCGTTCTGTGCGTGATTTCCTGCAAGACAGGAATGTCCGTGTTCTGCCATGGCCAGCGAAGAGCCCGGATCTCAATCCCATTGAGCACGTCTGGGACCTGTTGGATCGGAGGGTGAGGGCTAGGGCCATTCCCTCCCAGAAATGTCCGGGAACTTGCAGGTGCCTTGGTGGAAGAGTGGGGTAACATCTCACAGCAAGAACTGGCAATGTCTGTGGAACTTGTTCAGTTTGTGTCTGTTGTTGAATCTTGTTGTGTAAATTTGTATTAACATATGTTAAGTTTGCTGAAAATAAACACAGTTGACATTGAGAGGACGTTTCTTTTTTTGTTGAGTTTGTCAGCTATCTGCAGACAGCTGAGATAGACACCAAACACTTGGCAGCACACTCCAGATATACTATAATACATTGTTCAAAAACAGGGCAATATCAAAACATTAACTTGTCAAGCTTCCTAGAAATCAACAGTATACTAGATAATACGGGAGAAAGACGGTGGCTTATTGTCAGACCTTCGTAGCTAAAGCTGCCAGATACTTCATCCCATCACTACCAATCAACATTGCAATGAGATTACTTGATCGGTGAATTGAGACATTGACTGTTCCATGGCATGTCACCTGGCTTGGATTGTCAGTGCGTGATTGATCTGAAAAACCAGCAGAACCGCAATGACCTTCAATGGGTTGAGCTGGATGGAACCATGGGCTACGTGACAGCTAGCGAGCTAGCAATACAGCTTGCCAGCGATTCGCCAGTAGTGAACATGCCATTGTAAAATGTAGTACATAGCCTCATTTGTAAGTAAGAATGGCTATTATAGGTTCATGAAACCGATTGGATACATCATCTCGGTCAAGATTATAGAAGTAAGCGCGCCTAGCTAACTTTAGCTAGGGTAACCGACAGGCTAATTAACCATCCGTTTCCACTAGCCAACCTTGGCTACTTAGCCGGCGAGTCCACAGGGTGGGTTCCAATTGACTCCCCAACGGAAAGAATGCACGAAACCTCATGATACATCGTTGTAAAATACACGTTTAATAGAATAGAGTAACGAGACTCACGGAGAATTTATTTAGAGTTCGGATCCCTTTCATGACTCCCGTTTCTCTCCTTCAGCAGCAGTAAAATACAGACATGGACGCCCTGACGTCCTACCCACAATGCACCGCTCTTCACAGCCAATCCAAAAATGGTAAAAAGATTCGTCAAGATATTTAACTTTAAAGGGCCAATCGGTAGTTGAAACAATGCTGTTTTGGTAAAAATCTGAGGGATGAGCCTGGAGAAATGTTACCACTTAAATTCATAGACAGAGCTATGGATGCAAGGACTGACCATCCATGATATCCAAATTAAAGTTGTAACCATGGTTTGAGGCTATACAATGCAGAGGAGGCTGGTGGGATGAGCGGGCTCATTGTAATGGATGGAATGGAATAAATGGAACGGAGAAAAACATGTGGTTTCCATGTGTTTGATACCGTTCCAGTATTCCATTCCAGCCATTACAATGAGCCCATCATCCTATAGCTCCTTCCACCAGCCTCCACTGATACAGTGTTTGTTTACATTAACCTTGTTTACGACCTATGGAATAATACAAGCTAATATTTTGGGTTCTGATGAGGTATGACTAATGACATCATTGGGTACGATAGTTGTATCAATGGGTATATACCATTAATTTATAAGTGCAAAATGGATGTAGCAACTGCAGATTGCCCATTTAACAAGATTAACATTGATCAGATTCAGAAATTGTATGGACAGGCTGAGTCGACTGTAATGCATTTTCATATTGTAACTTTGCCATAAGGGTATGTGTTAAATACACTACAATTAAACAAAACAGTTGTGGTGACTGAAGGAGAAACAGCTCAGCTGAAGAGAGAAGGCAGGTCTGGTGTGATCAACTGGGTTTGTCATCAAACCCACCGCAAGACTGTCTTAGCCCACTGAGCTAAAGCCTATGCATTAGCTTGGTGAACTAGCGCAAGTCTTCAGGTCTCATGCAAGGTTACTCACACAAGTGAGACTGACTGCAAATGGATTTGAACCCATCTGCGCAATACAAGACTGGTATTCTATTCTAAAAGCCTAGGTAGTATTTAAGGGAGCTAATGCAAGTCTTTGTGTCTTGCAGCCATTAGCTGTTGGATTTTGAAATTTGAGCTATGGGGATTCTCACTGACTTAAAAAAAACTATGTTCAGAATGTGCACTATCCCTAAATTCATTACAACAGCTGAGAGTTTCGTATCTCGATAGAATACTTTTTCTACTGCGCGATTAAAGTCCCTCCTCCCGGGTCGCCAGTAGCTTCCACCATAGACAATCGGCACATAACTAAAAGCCATGTACCTGGTGCTTATTCTAGGTTGAGGGGAGTCATCACTGGGGTCCCAATATATATGTCCACAGCACATGAGATTAGTGCCACCTTAATTGGGGAGGACAGGCTTGTGGTAATGGCTGGAGCAGAATAAGTGGAATTTATCAAATACTTCAAACACATTATTTCCATGTGTTTGATGCCATTCCATTCGCTCCGTTCCAACCATTGTTATGAGCCGTCCTCCCTTCAGCAGCCTCCACTGGTCCACAGATGTGAAGGGAAGCAGAGTGATTAAGGCCTTAATGTTGATCAGTAGGAAAGAGGGTCAAACAAGCGAAAGCTTATCAGTGCTGCTGAGGTTTGAGAAAGTTTTGCAGAGAAAACTACAGATAGGATTTCTTTGTTTCAATGTTAGAGAATTTGTCTTTGAATGTTTTGAATGTTTGCAATGCCAAAGAATGGGACATGTAGCGGCTCAATGTAAAGGAAAGAAAAGATGTGCCAAGTGTTGAAGTGAACATCTGACGTAAGGCGCTACAGAGGGTAGTGCTTTCTGCCCAGTAAATCACTGGGGCCAAGCTTCCTGCCATCCAGAGCCTATATACTAGGCGGTGTCAGAGGAAAGCCCAAAAAATTGTCATAGACTCCGTCACCCAAGTCATAGACTGTTTTCTCTGCTACCGCACGGCAAGCGGTACCGGAGCGCCAAGTGTAGGTCCTAGAGGCTCTTTAACATCTTCTACCCTCCAAACCATAAAACTGCTGAACAATTAATCAAATGGTCACCGGATTATTTACATTGACACCCCCCCCATTTGTTTTTTTACACTGCTGCTACTCGCCGTTTATTATCTATGCATAGTCACTTCACCCCTACCTACATGTACAAATTACCTTGATTAACCTGTATCCCCACACATTGACTCGGGAACCAGTACCCCCTGTATATAGCCTTGTTACTGTTATTTTATTGTGTTACTTTTTTATAATTTTTTACTCTAGTTTATTTGTTAAATATTTTCTTAACTCTTTTTTGAACTGCACTGTTGGTTAAGGGCTTGTAAGTGAGCATTTCACAGTAAGGTCTACACGTGACAAATAAAGTTTGATTTGAACATGATTACGGTGAATGTGGAAGCAATGTGAAGGTTAAGCGTTAAAGTTGTGGGGAGAACACAGTGCAGCATTTGGTGGATGCCAGGTGCAGAGAGAGGCTAGAGAGGCTCAGAGATATAGGATCAATCATGTTGTATCATATGTATAGGCTAAAAGACAGATTGGTAGAACTATAGTGTGGACTGATGGAGCTTACATGGATGTTCCTGTAGTAAGTGGACCTACTGTAGGGGCTGGTGCTTCTGATGGTCCTGGCATTGTTTCAAGGCCTGTTCAGAAATCTTGCGCTCATCAATGTGGTGTCAAAGGACACTGATAATGAATAAAGTTGACTTCATAGCCTTTTTTGGAAAGATTATCAATACGACTCTGGTTGTGGAAAGCAGAAATGCAAGGTTGAAGGTTATTGTGGAGACGGCAAAATAGATATTGGGAGTAACAGATGTTACTGTTGAAATTGTTTTTGACATGGGGGGGGGGGGGGGGGGGGGGTAGTAGTTAGTAGGGATTTATTTGGTTTTGAATGTTATTTTCATGGTAGCACAGAACTGGGCAGACCATGGTTGATCATACATTTCAGCACAGTAGGTGGCGGCATACACTTTAAACGTTTGTTTGCGGACCACCATGATATCATAGTAGTAGAAGAAGAAGAAGAAGCAGCAGAAAACTCGTTGGCTACACAGACTCACCAAAGACTTTTATAACTAAACCAGGATAGACCACAGCTCGTCGTTTCAAATAGAAACACATGAGTCATAGTGGGCAGAACAAGCAAGGTGGGCAGAGCCAAGCACGAACTAGCGAGATCCTATTGACGAGTTCTAGCAGTATTTACATATTTCCCTTAGGCAACACCTACTCTATGAAATGCGAGTGTGCAATAACTCAATTCGCCTTTGTGCTCCTTCTAAACAACGCAATTTTGTTTTACTTTGGCAAAAGGTAAAGTCTAAAAAACGTACACCACTCTCTTTGTAACATACTTTACTTTTGGGAACAGAAAACTGTATTGAGATTAAATGTTTAATCAATGAGAAAATTAGTAGAATGTCGGCCAAAATCCACCAAGTTCAATTTTATCCCACCGCCGGCCACTGGGCTTTATCTTACTACCATATTTGTTAGTGAGTGGAAACTCCAGGCGGATGCTTCACATTTAAACATTCGGTGAAATATCTGTGGATTCACTCTGCACATTTTTAAAACGTCTTTCAACAGGTTATTACTGTCCTCCGTGAAGCACACGCCGAGAGGACAGAGGGATTTAACATCTTAATCACTGGAAATTTGAAGAAATGGTGAGCTCAGAATAATCGAAGTACGCCTGTGCTAGCTAAGTTAGTTAGCTATCTGTTGTTCAAATCAAATGTATTGGTCACATACATTTAGCAGATGTTATTGCGGGTGTAGTGACCAACCGACTAGCTGTCTTATTGTAGAGTTTATGAAATGTCTGGCAGCACCACGCCTCATCAGCGTGTATAACGTTACCACGTGTTTCCTCGATGTTTAAGATACATGGATGTATTGGGGACTTTTTTTATTTTTTATTTTATTTAACCTTTATTTAACCAGGTAGGCAAATTGAGAACACGTTCTCATTTACAATTGCGACCTGGCCAAGATAAAGCAAAGCAGTTCGACACATACAACAACACATAGTTACACATGGAGTAAAAACAAACATATAGTCAATAATACAGTGAAAAAAAAATAAAAAAATAAGTCTATATACAATGTGAGCAAGTGAGGTGAGATAAGGGAGGTGAAGGCAAACAGATATATGTATAAATAAATAAAAATATAAAAAGGCCATGGAGGCGAAGTGAGTACAACACAGCAAGTAAAATAAAAACTAAAAAAACACTGGAATGGTTGGTTTGCATTGGAAGAAAGTGCAAAGTAGAGACAGAAATAATGGGGTGCAAAGGAGCAAAATAAATTAGTAAATAAATACAGTAGGTAAAGAGGTAGTTGTTTGGGCTAAATTGTAGATGGGTTATGTACAGGTGCAGTAATCTATGAGCTGCTCTGACAGCTGGTGCTTAAAGCTAGTGAGGGAGATAAGTGTTTCCAGTTTCAGAGATTTTTGTAGTTCGTTCCAGTCATTGGCAGCAGAGAACTGGAAGGAGAGGCGTCCAAAGGAAGAATTGGTTTTGGGGGTGACTAGAGAGATATACCTGCTGGAGCGCGTGCTACGGGTAGGTGCTGCTATGGTGACCAGCGAGCTGAGATAAGGGGGGACTTTACCTAGCAGGGTCTTGTAGATGACCTGGAACCAATGGGTTTGGCGACGAGTATGAAGCGAGGGCCAGCCAACGAGAGTGTACAGGTCGCAGTGGTGGGTAGTATATGGGGCTTTGGTGACAAAACGGATGGCACTGTGATAGACTGCATCCAATTTATTGAGTAGGGTTTTGGAGGCTATTTTGTAAATGACATCACCGAAGTCGAGGATTGGTAGGATGGTCAGTTTTACAAGGGTATGTTTGGCAGCATGAGTAAAGGATGCTTTGTTGCGGAATAGGAAGCCAATTCTAGATTTGACTTTGGATTGGAGATGTTTGATGTGGGTCTGGAAGGAGAGTTTACAGTCTAACCAGACACCTAGGTATTTGTAGTTGTCCACATATTCTAAGTCAGAGCCGTCCAAAGTAGTGATGTTGGACAGGCGGGCAGGAGCAGGCAGCGATCGGTTGAAGAGCATGCATTTGGTTTTACTTGTATTTAAGAGCAGTTGGAGGCCACGGAAGGAGAGTTGTATGGCATTGAAGCTCGCCTGGAGGGTTGTTAACACAGTGTCAAAAGAAGGGCCAGAAGTATACAGAATAGTGTCGTCTGCGTAGAGGTGGATCAGAGAATCACCAGCAGCAAGAGCGACATCATTGATGTAAACAGAGAAGAGAGTCGGTCCAAGAATTGAACCCTGTGGCACCCCCATAGAGACTGCCAGAGGCCCGGACAACAGACCCTCCGATTTGACACACTGAACTCTATCAGAGAAGTAGTTGGTGAACCAGGCGAGGCAATCATTAGAGAAACCAAGGCTGTCGAGTCTGCCAATGAGGATGTGGTGATTGACAGAGTCAAAAGCCTTGGCCAGGTCAATGAATACGGCTGCACAGTATTGTTTCCTATCGATGGCGGTTACGATATCGTTTATGACCTTGAGCGTGGCTGAGGTGCACCCATGACCAGCTCTGAAACCAGATTGCATAGCGGAGAAGGTGTGGTGTGATTCGAAATGGTCGGTAATCTGTTTGTTGACTTGGCTTTCGAAGACCTTAGAAAGGCAGGGTAGGATAGATATAGGTCTGTAGCAGTTAGGGTCAAGGGTGTCCCCCCCTTTGAAGAGGGGAAGAGAACTTCTAAACTAACTTGCATTATTGAGCCCATGAAAGTAATTGTCTGATTTTTCCAGATGAGATATTATTATTCCTAAAAGAGTAGCAAAAATGTATGTGTGGCGACTGTGACCGAGATATGTGTTTACAACATTCACTGTAGTAACTAGCTAACGTTAGCTATGCACTCTGGACAACCGCCAGTGGTCGCTATTGACCTGTCCTTTGAGTGGATCCGTCAAAAGACCAATAAAAAGAGACCACTAGCGGCTGTCCACGCTGTGTTGATAGGTGTGGCCTGGTCCCCATATTTATTCTAACCACAATATATTTAACCCTATTAGGCTGATGCAGAAGTCAACCCCAAGGCCTACCCTCTGGCTGATGCCACACTGAGCAAAACCATCCTGGACCTTGTGCAGCAAGCTGCCAATTACAAGCAGCTCCGCAAAGGGGCCAATGAAGGTGAGACAAACCTATCTGTAGTGGAACTACATTCTTTTGGTTGCAGGGTTGGAAACGCACAAGATGTTTACTCCAACAAGGTGACGACCTCTATGCATTTTACGCACGCTTTGATGACAACAACACAGAGCCGGGTGTGAGGGTCGTCACCGACCCAGAAGACTGGGGGGGATCTCGCTCTCTGAGGCCCACGTGAGAAGGGTCTTTAATCAGGACAACACCCGCAAGGCCGCGGGCCCCGCCGGTATTCCAGAGCGCGTTCTCAGCATGAGCAAAACAGCTGGCAGGCATATTCAGTCATTTTCAACCTCTCCATGTCCCAGTCTGTAATCCCCACATGTTTTAAGATGACCACCATCATTCCTGTTCCTAAGAACTCTAAGGCTTCGTGCCACAATGATTACCGCCCTGTAGCGATCACTTCTGTAATCATGAAGTGCTTTGAGAGGCTGGTAATGGCACACATTAACTCCATCATCCCAGACACCGTAAACCCACTGCAATTTGCATACACCCCCAACAGATCCATAGATGACGCAATCTCAATTGCTCTCCACACTGCCCTCACCCACCTAGATAAGAGGAATGCTGTTCATTGACTACAGCTCAGCGTTCAACACCATTATTCCCTCCACGCTCGTCACCAAGCTTAGGACTCTAGGTGTGAACACCTCCCTCTGCAACTGGATCCTGGACTTTCTGACGGGCCAACATTTACCTTCACCACGCTGACCCTTAACACAGGGGCCCGTGCTTAGTCCCCTCCTGTATTCTGTGTTCACCCACGACTGTGTGGCCACCCACGACTCCAACACCATTATCAAGTTTGCTGACGACACAACAGTGGTAGGCCTGATCACCGGCGACGATGAGTCAGCCTACAGGGAGGAGGTCAGTGACATGCCAGTGTGGTGCCGGAGCAACAACCTCTCCTTTAATGTCAGCAAGACCAAGGAGCCGATTGTGGACTACATCGATGGGGTGGCAGTGGAGCAGGTAGATGGCTTCAAGTTCCTCGTGTCCAAATCACTAAAGACTTAAAATGGTCGAAAAGCAGGAGCGAAGAATCTGTCGTGAAGGCCTCGTCCCCCTCAGGAGGGTGAAAAGGTTCTACAGCTGTACCATTGAGAGCATATTGACTGGCTGCGTCACTGCTTGGTATGGCAGTAGCACCGCCCTCGATCTCATGGCGCTACAGAGGGTTCTGCAGACAGCCCAGTACATTACGGGGGCAGAGCTCCCTGCCATCCAGGACCTCTATATCAGGCGGTGTGAAAAGATGGCCCGGAAAATCGTCAAAGACCCAAGCCATAGACTATTTTCTCAGCTGCCATATGGCAAGAGGTACCGATGCATCAAGTCTGACGTCAACAGGCTCTTGAACAGCTTCTATCCCCAAGCAAAACAACTGATAAATAGCTACACGGACCAAGTTTACCTTGTATCTTTATTGGCCTTATATGTCAGTATTTGCACTCGCGAAGCACACACACACACTGTCACTCCATTTGGTCGTTCGTACATAATATGCACATGCATTTATACTGACTGTACACACCCACTCACATGCAAGCTGCTGCTACTCTTAACTTATATCCTGTCACCTTACCCCTATATATATCTCCCTGCACATGTAAATATGGTATTGGAACTGACTTTTTAAATATTTCCTGTATATAGTATACTTACTTTGTATATTTATCTCGTTCTTAATTTTTTTTCTAGTAATACATTGATTTTTGCATTGTTGGGTTTTGAGTTTGTAAGAAAGGCATTTCACTGTGCTTATGACATTAACTTGCTACTGTCTAGCTCTTAAGGTGTTCGGAGGAAGACCAGCATTTCATCCAGACCAGTAATACAATCGACATGCCTCTGAAAAAGTACCACCTCACAGCTTCAGATTTGTCACTTTCTAACCTCTGCTCGCCCTCTCTCCACCAGCCACTAAAACACTTAACCGCGGTATTGCTGAGTTCATCGTGATGGCCGCAGACGCAGAGCCCCTGGAGATCATCCTCCACCTGCCACTGCTCTGCGAGGACAAGAACGTGCCCTATGTGTTTGTGCGCTCCAAGCAGGCCCTGGGACGCGCCTGTGGGGTCTCACGCCCAGTCATTGCCACTTCGGTCACCATCAAGGAGGGCTCGCAGCTTAAGCCCCAGATCCAGTCTACCCAGATGGCCATTGAGAGACTGCTGGTGTGAGCAGAGAGCTCAGGATGGGGGTTGTAGGGTTAACAATGGGACACCACCTGCTTTGGTCATATTCAGATTTTTGTAAATGGAACGGACTATGATTTAATGTTCTCCTGCCAGACTTATGTACAGAAGATTCTATTTTGAAATGTTGGGACAGAATAAGTATATCTGAAGCGTTGGAACAAAAATGGTTTAACTTGTTTTTAACATTACTATGTTGTAAATGTGGCAATTATATAGAGTATATGGGACATTACACTTAGCTTTCCGTATGTTGACCTTTTTCCTTCATTTGGTGCAGTTAAAGGTGGACATGTTCATTCCAGTATTTGTAGTGTTTCATTTGGGAAACATTCCTACATTGGGCAAGTCCCTGTAGGTAATAATGTATAATTACTGAAGACCCTGTTCAAGTTTCAGCATTATGGGCAGATGGATGCATGTATGACACTGGAAACGTGGGTAAAATGGGTCTAGATCCTGGCATCTATAGGGGGACAAGATTAGCATGCCACTCTAGGTTGAGATGCACCCAAAATAGTCAGATTCAGTAATAACCATATTGGCATCCATATGCTTTTATTAAATTCACATTTCCACTTTTACAGAATTAAAATGACTACTGGAAAGCAACATTTAAGCATACCGATTAGACCATATCACAGGTAGTCAAAAGGCAATTGTGAACAGATCTTCCAAATTTGCATGACAAAACACTTCAAACATGTTTGGCTTTTGTTCAATGGATTCTTTGGCCAATAAAGAGCATCTTTTATAAACGGGAAAAATAATGATCTTCCAATTGTAATAAAATGGGCCATCCTCAACTAAAGAAACATCAAATAAATACAAAACGTCACAAAAAAATACACTACGATGGTTGTTGAGAGAACATCTTGCTGAAACACCCTGACCCCAAACGTTCACTTAACATTAAAAGAGAGGGCGTTCCATAAGTGGGTGACGAGGGTCATCCATCCTAAATGATACCGTTACCATGGACACAGTGACATGGCAACAGAATGGAACCATGCCATTGAGTAAGAGAACAGGCTTTCATGGTGAAATAAAGACCACTTTTGTCAGGCTTGCCATTGATGCAGTCACACAACTGTCCTTCTCCATGAGTTAAGCCTTGAGGCGCAGTCACTTGGCAAGGTCAAGACTCACGATGAGACCGAATAGCAGCCCAACTAAGGTAGTTAGCTGCCCTTTGGCATTCTGGCACAGAGTGACTTCTGTTCAGCACCTGAACAGCCAGGGTCAGGTTGACTGTTTGGCAGAGATGCATAGTCAGAGCTCTCCAAAAGGTGGCAGTCTGGAGCAATATAAATGAATGGTACAAGGACCTCCGTCTGGAGTTCTCAGTCCACAGAGAACTCGGTCTCCGAGGCAGTGCCGGGGCGGCTGCCCCCATGGGCGTCCTTCCTCAGCTGCAGAGAGACACAGCTCAGCCAGCTCCGGCTGGTGGGCATCTCCCCCACGATCTCCCAGCTGTCTGTCTCCTCACAGTACCGCTCGATGGTGTCGTGGTACCTGGTGGACAGATGGGACAGGTTGTGTAGGCTCTGGTCAAAAGTAGTGCACTACATATGGAATAAGGTGCCATTTCATCAAAAGTAGTGCTATGAATAGGGTGCCATAGGCAGCCCAGATACTTTTCATATTCTCCTTAAAAATATATTTTATAGGCCTTGCACCTGCCAAATCAGGGTCGTATTCAGTAGGCACCAAACGTGAGAAAACCGACTGAAATAGGGAGAGAATACATCAACTTGTTCAATAAGAAACGCTTGCTTTCATTTTCTGTTGAAAACCATTTTGCTCAGGTGTGGCCTAATGAATATGATTAGAAAAGGCTTGACATGGAGCTGTCTTTTACCTGTCCCAGCCCTCCTCTCCACCCAGCACGTAGATCTTGCCGTCCACCACGGCCACACCGGGCCGGTAGCGCCTCTCCCTCATGTGAGCACACATGGTCCACTGGTTACTCTTGGGGTCGTAACACTCCACCTTGTCTGTGTTCTCTGTGGATGCATGCCAGCCACCTAGGAATGGAATACAGGAGAAAATCCTAATGTATTTTTCCACAGACAATGTGGAAATATCCTCTGGCTTCAAACTAGGGCCTTCCTACTTTTTTCCTGATCAGGTCACGTGTTCAGGGAAAAGTCACTATGTATCAAGCATCTTAGAGTAGGTGTGCTGATCTAGGATCAGATCCCCCATGTCCATGTAATTGTATTCATTGTGATCTAAAAGTCAAAACTGATACCTATGACGTAGATCTTCCCCTTCAGGGTGCAGGCAGCAGAGCCGGAGCGAGCGATCTGCATGGGGGCCACCTCAGTCCATACAGACGTTTTAGGGTTGTACACCTGGGCCAGGTCTGTGCCGTCACCATCCTCTAGAACAGCACCACCTAGGAGCCAGGAGGACACTGATAAGTTACCATCTAATATTAAAGATGACCTGTAGACAATTCAAACTGCCGCATAAAGCAATTTGAGAACAATGATAGAAACCAAGCTGAACCTATAGAGTTGCTGTGACTGTCCACAATAAATACTTTGCCTGCGTTTATACAGTCATCCCATTTCTGATATTTTTCCCACAAATAGGTCTTTTGACCAATCACATCAGATCTTTTTCAGAGCTGATCTGATTGGTCAAAAGACCAATTCATGAAGAGAAAAAAAATCAGAATTGGGCTGCCTGTGTAAACGCAGCCATAGAGTTCTCTGGAAGTGGGTGAGCAATGATCTCCCCTACCTGTGACATAGAGCAGACCATCCAGTGCCACCACAGCAGGGCTGGTGACGGCCATCTTGACCGACTCCATGAACTGCCAGGTGTTGGTGTGGGGGTTGTAACACTCTACCGAGTCCAGGCGGGAACGGCCCTCCCAGCCCCCCACCGCAAACACATAGCCATCCAGCATCACCAAACCTGGAGGGGAGGGAGGTGGACATATATTCATGGAAGATCCGACCTGCTCAACTTTAAACAGAGGAGTTATCCAATGGAAGTCTATCTTCAATCAGAAGTCTGTCAGCATTCACAAATGATGTACTGTATTGGCTATTGTTTTATTCCATTACAGAAGTCATGGACGGGGACCTAACCTGTTACAAAAAAAAGTCACAAGTCCCCGGCTGTCCTTTTAACCAGTGTTATGGAATAAAACACATTTTAACGCTGACATGTCAGACAGACAGTGTGTTAAAATGGATAAATAAATGGCTAGAATAGACAGATTTTTACCTAGCTCTGAGCGGGCTACGTTCATGGGGGCCATCTCCAGCCAGGAGTCGAAGCAGGGGTCATAGCGCCACATCTCTCTGCTGGCCGAGCCATCAGGGAACTCCCCTCCAGCCAGGTACAGAGTGGAGCCTGGGAGAGAGAACATGGAGATTGGAATAGATTAGAAAATAGAAAATAATAAAATTCCTCACAAAATGTGTGTATTTTGTGAGAAACTGACATTTCTCTTTTCTTCATCTCATTCTCAAGCATTAGGTAAAATGTAACAAGGGTCCTATAACAATCTATGACATAGGATCCATCTTATCACTAGGTGTTAATATACAAACTAAACCAAATGGTCCTCACCTGAAACCACCAGGCCGTGTTTACTGACAGCGAAGGGCAGGCAGGCCAGACTCTTCCACTGGCTGGTAAGGGGGTCAAAACTCTCCACGCTACGCAGCACCACCTTATCGTCTTCTCCCCCCACCGTCACAATCACCTCAGCTGTCCCTGTCACAGAGAGAGGCCAGCAGAGAGGGATGTGACTGGGGAGCCACAGAGACTTGTCCCTTCAGAGAGCTGATCATTGTATTAAAGGCAGTTGGTAGAACAATCCTCCAGGCATACCAGGGTTTGCGCTTCAGAAATCTAATTAAAGCGCTAGGCGTGTGGAGGAGTTTGGCAAGTGGGAGGTTAAATGTGTGTGTGTTCAAGTCCTTGTGTGTGTGTTAGGGTGACAGAGTGTATTTGGAGTGTGTTTTGTGCATGTATCCATGCATGTGGTACCTACCTGTGGACCTACGTGGGCGTGCTCGGGGGCAGTAGAGCTCTCCTCGTCGGTCCTGTAGCAGCAGGTAGTCCTTGGCCTCAGAGATGAGCCTCTGACAGCGCTGGGACTCACGGACCACCTCCAGAGACTCAATCACATCGTGGATGTAGTACGGGCTGATCAGGGGCAGGCGGATGTGCTCCAAGACCTGCAGGGAGACGTGGGTTAGAATGACGACACACCCGCACTCACTGGACACAGACATGAGCAGACAGACACAGGTAGGCATCTCCATCCGACCTCTACCGTTTTATATACACATTAAAACAAGGCCATAGGACCTAACCTTCAATTTTGTTTTTTTAATTTAATGGTTAGGTCCGATTCCATTTTACCAGAGCGACCTTGATACCTCCAACTTCCACTTAACATGATAGGATCGCTGACCTCTGACCTATCCAAAATGACACCGACTCACATCTGAGAGGCTCTAAATTCTATTGGTGCCAGGCCAGGGTCACACCTTCCAGGGCCCATGGTTACTACAGGACCATACAATGGGGTTCTAACCCCTATAAGAATATTTTGAAGATAAAAACAACACAGAGACAAGACTAATGGTCAATAGCGAATTGTAAATAGGAGTTGGTTTTCAGTTCAACATCTGTGGAATGTCACTCCTGAACTCAGAGCGACGTGGGCTACATGTGCCACGTTTTCATTGGTCTGTACATTGAGTCGGGAGTAGGATACTGGTTATTTGGCCATGTTGTACTGCAAGGACTTCTGATTGGTCAACCCCAGGCTAGGGTGGGGGGGTTATAAATGGCATCCTGTTCCCTGTTCGGAGGGGAAAAGCTGAGGACAGGGGAGACTGAACATCTGACTCCCAGCATAACATCTTGATTTGTCCTCTCTGAATAAACCTATTTTTCTCCCCCTGATTTGCTTTGGAGTTTGTGTTATTGAAGAATAACAAATTGCTAACACTTGGTGCCGTGTTCCTGATTAATTGGTCTGAACAACAAGAACTTATCAACTGTGTGTTTATCCAGAAGAAAGAGGCTGAGCGCAACCCACTTTGGGGAGTCAACTCTTAATCTCCTGATTGATGACAGAATTGCTGGGTGAGTCTAGACCAAAATCATTTTAAACAAACCAAATCAGGTTCAAATAGTGTATGCAATGAGTGATATGTATCTGTGATGTATAAGTGTTCAAGTCCTTTGTTTTATTAGAGTGTAGTCCTTTGTTTACTCCTATTAAAAAGGTTGGAGTCCTCTGTTTTTGTGAAACCTTGTTGTATAGAAGTGAGTTAGTTGAGAAGGAAATTTTTTGGGGGGTGAAACCGTGTTGCATAGAAGTGAATTGCTAGTTGACTAGCAATTTTTACACGTGGTAAATATAAGCCTTGTAAGCATTCAACAAGCTTTGAGTGAACTTTTATTTGTATTTTTTTTACCTTTATTTAACCAGGTAGGCTAGTTGAGAACAAGTTCTCATTTGCAACTGCGACCTGGTCAAGATCAAGCATAGCAATTTGACACATACAACACAGTTACACATGGAATAAACAGAACATACAGTCAATAATAGAGTAGAAAAATAAGTCTATATACACTGTGAGCAAATGAGGTGAGATAAGGGAGGTAAAGGCAAAAAAAAGGCCATGGTGGCGAGGTAAATACAATATAGCAAGTAAAACACTGGAATGGTAGATTTGCAGTGGAAGAATGTGCAAAGTAGAAATAATGGGGTGCAAAGGAGCAAAATAAATAAATAAATACAGTAGGGGAAGAGGTAGTTGTTTGCGCTAAATTATAGATACAGTGGGGCAAAAAATTATTTAGTCAGCCACCAATTGTGCAAGTTCTCCCACTTAAAAAGATGAGAGGCCTGTAATTTTCATCATAGGTACACTTCAACTATGACAGACAAAATGAGAAAAAAAATCCAGAAAATCACATTGTAGGATTTTTAATGAATTTATTTGCAAATTATGGTGGAAAATAAGTATTTGGTCACCTACAAACAAGCAAGATTTCTGGCTCTCACAGACCTGTAACTTCTTCTTTAAGAGGCTCCTCTGTCCTCCACTCGTTACCTGTATTAATGGCACCTGTTTGAACTTGTTATCAGTATAAAAGACACCTGTCCACAACCTCAAACAGTCACACTCCAAACTCCACTATGGCCAAGACCAAAGAGCTGTCAAAGGACACCAGAAACAAAATTGTAGACCTGCACCAGGCTGGGAAGACTGAATCTGCAATAGGTAAGCAGCTTGGTTTGAAGAAATCAACTGTGGGAGCAATTATTACCGACCATTCTCATAAAATATGGTCGGTAATCTGTTTGTTAACTTGGCTTTCGAAGACCTTAGAAAGACAGGGTAGGATAGATATAGGTCTGTAGCAGTTTGGGTCTAGAGTGTCACCCCCTTTGAAGAGGGGGATGACCGTGGCAGCTTTCCAATCTTTGGGAATCTCAGACGATACGAAAGAGAGGTTGAACAGGCTAGTAATAGGGGTTGCAACAATTTCGGCAGATAATTTTAGAAAGAGAGGGTCCAGGTTGTCTACCCTGGCTGATTTGTAGGGGTCCAGATTTTGCAGCTCTTTCAGAACATCAGCTATCTGGATTTGGGTGAAGGAGAAATAGTGGGGGCTTTGGCGGGTTGCTGTGGAGGGTGCCGGGCAGTTGACCGGGGTAGGGGTAGCCAGGTGGAAAGCATGGCCAGCCGTAGAGAAATGTTTATTGAAATTCTCAACTATAGTGGATTTATCGGTGGTGACAGTGTTTCCTAGCCTCAGAGCAGTGGGCAGCTGGGAGGAGGTGCTCTTATTCTCCATGGACTTTAGTGTCCCAGAACTTTTGAGTTAGTACTACAGGATGCAAATTTCTGTTTGAAAAAGCTAGCCGTAGGAAAGCTATCTGCCTGTGTATATTTGTTCCTAACTTCCCTGAAAAGTTGCATATCACGGAGGCTATTCGATGCTAATGCCACAAGATGTTTTTGTGCTGGTCAAGGGCAGACAGGTCTGGAGTGAACCAAGAACTATATCTATTCCTAGTTCTATTTTTTTTGAATGAGGCATGTTTATTTAAGATGGTGAGGAAGGCACTTTTAAAGAATAGCCAGGCATCATCTACTGACGGGATGAGGTCAATGTCATTCCAGGATACCCCGGCCAGGTCGATTAGAAAAGCCTGCTCGCAGAAGTGTTTTAGGGAGCGTTTGACAGTGATGAGGGGTGGTCGTTTGGTCGCAGACCCATTACGGATGCAGGCAATGATCGCTGAGATCTTGATTGAAAACAGCAGAGGTGTATTTGGAGGGCGAGTTAGTTAGAATGACATCTATGAGGGTGCCCGTGTTTACGGATTTGGAGTTGTACCTGGTAGGTTCATTGATAATTTGTGTGAGATTGAGTGCATCAAGCTTAGAGTGTAGGATGGCCGGGGTGTTAAGCATGTCCCAGTTTAGGTCACCTAGTAGCACGAGCTCAGAAGATAGATGGGGGGCAATCAATTCACATATGGTATCGAGGGCACAGCTGGGGGCAGAGGGAGGTCTATAGCAAGCGGCAACAGTGAGAGACTTGTTTCTGGAAAGGTGAATTTTTAGAAGTAGAAGCTCGAATTGTTTGGGTACAGCCTTTGATAGTAATACAGAACTCTGCAGGCTGTCTTTGCAGTAGATTGCAACACCGCCCCCTTTGGCAGTTCTATCTTGGCGGAAAATGTTATAGTTTGCGATGGAGATTTCAGGGTTTTGTGGTTTTCCTAAGCCAGGAAACATGCATGAAACCAAGGCTTTTACGGTTACAGAAGTCAACAAATGAGAGCACCTGGGGAGTGGGAGTGGAGCTAGGCACTGCAGGACCTGGATTAACCTCTACATCACCAGAGGAACAGAGGAGAAGTAGGATAAGGGTACGGCTAAATGCTATACGAACTGGCCGTCTAGCACATTCGGAACAGAGAGTAAAAGGAGCAGGTTTCTGGGCTCGACAGCATAGATTCAAGGCATAGTGTACAGACAAAGGTAAGGTAGGATATGAGTACATTGGAGGTAAACTTAGGCGATGAGAGAGATATAGTATCTAGAGACGTTTAAACCAGGTGATGTCATCGCATATGTAGGAGGTGGAACAATATGGTTGTTTAAGGCATATTGAGCAGGGCTAGAGGCTCTACAGTGAAATAAAACAGTAATCACTAACACAAGTTATGGGTAGCCAGGCCCTACAGAAACTATTTGTGTTCTAGAAGAGGTTTGGTTCCTCAAAAGGGGTTATATAAAAACATACATATACACACATACATAAACAGAAACAAAAAACGCCCCAAAAAAACGCAAAAAAAGAAACATCCTCTCACTGTCAACTGCGTTTATTTTCAGCAAACTTAACATGTGTAAATATTTGTATGAACATAAGACTCAACAACTGAGACATAAACTGAACAAGTTCCACAGACATGTAACAGAAATGGAATAATGTGTCCCTGAACAAAGGGGGGGGGGGTCAAAATCAAAAGTAATAGTCAGTATATGGTGTGGCCACCAGCTGCATTAAGTACTGCCGTGCATCTCCTCCTCATGGACTGCTCCAGATTTGCCAGTTCTTGCTGTGAGATGTTACCCCACTCTTCCACCAAGGCACCTGTACGTTCCCGGGCATTTCTGGGGGGAATGGCCCTAGCCCTCACCCTCCGATCCAACAGGTCCCAGACGTGCGCAAATGAGATTGAGCACTGATGGAGGGATTGTGCGTTCCTGGTATAACTTGGGCAGTTGTTACCATCCTGTACCTGTTCCGCAGGTGTGATGTTCGGATGTACCGATCGTGTGCAGGTGTTGTTACACGTGGTCTGCCACTGCAAGGACGATCAGCTGTCCGTCCTGTCTCCCTGTAGCGCTGTCTTAGGCGTCTCACAGTACAGACATTGCAATTTATTGCCCTGGCCACATCTGCAATCCTCATGCTTCCTTGCAGCATGCCTAAGGCACGTTCACGCAGATGAGCAGGGACCCTGGGCATCTTTCCTTTGGTGTTTTTCAGAGTCAGTAGAAAGGCCTCTTTAGTGTCCTAAGTTTTCATAACTGACCTTAATTGCCTACCGTCTGTAAGCTGTTAGTGTCTTAACGACCATTCCACAGGTGCATGTTCATTAATTGTTTATGGTTCATTGAACAAGCATGGGAAACAGTGTTTAAACCCTTTACAATGAAGATCTGTGAAGTTATTTGGATTTTTATGAATTATCTTTGAAAGACAGGGTCCTGAAAAAGGGACGTTTCTTTTTTTGCTGAGTTTATATTATACAACTTTTGACGTTAATGTAATGTCATTGTTAAGTGAGAAAACCACTCTGGAAAAGGGTGGAACAGCTCTTTCGGATGTGAACATGACATTTTAAATTCACTGTCTAGAACCATTTCAAAGTAGAGCAGGAGACAGATGAAAGTCAGACCTGACCCCCACCCGTGGCCTCTGTTCTCCTAATCTATCCTTACACGGAGTTGTGCAAGGCAGATCAGATTTCAAGCAACTGGTCGGCACTGCCTGTCTGAGTCAACAGATTCTGACAGCAGTGACGAACGATGTCTTAGGCCAACCAGAACACAGGCTGTAAAAGGGAGTAAAGACAAACTTCCAGAGATAGTGATCACACATAAATCAGCATCTCCAAAACAGCTGGATGAATGGTCATCCACAAGACGTGGTTATCAGAGTTATGCAGGTTCCGAGTGAAACCAACAACATTATCCGTTCAGGGGAAGAGAAACCTGGTGTATGTCATTATTGCGGGATTTCTGATCACTGGCAGCGAGGATGTCAAAAAAAAAACATGATTTTATGAGAAGTGGCCAGGAGAAGCAGTGTCCGTCTAAGGGAAAATGGAAACAAGACAACAGCCCCAACAACACAATAATTGTGCAGAAATGTAAGAAGCTCTCTCCAGCTCAGCAGCAGAGGTTGCTAGATGCTGTGGAGGTAAACTAATAGACTCCCTCTTACGTCCCATCTCAGCTGGTGTACATAGGAAATCGGATGGAATATATGTGAACATGATGGTTAACAACTTTGCAGTAGATTTTTTAGTAGATACAGGTGCTGAAGTCACTATTGCCCATATCTTATGCAAAACATATATGTCCTCAGTACACGGGAAAGAAGATGGGAGCAACAGGAGTGGAGGGAAGACAGATATGAAACAAACCAAACCATTATCAATTTTTATTGGTCCAATGAAGATTGATGCAGGGGTGAGGATAGGCTCATTTGAACAACCTATTTTAGGCCTTGATGTTATTATGTAACTTGACTCAACATTGAACATTTCTTAAGAAAAGGTGACGTGGCAAATTAGACAACCCCAGAAATCTATAGTTCAGAACCATGCTATTTGGACTATGAAGAAAAATGAGTGTGGAACTGTGGATATGGAATCAGTGTGCTTGACAGGTGATGCCCCACCTTGCACAAAACAATATCCCATCAGCAAGGTAGCTATGGCCAGTACTAAAGTAGTGATGAAAGATCTATGGGACATGGGTATAATTGAAAAGACACCATGTAATCCACCTACTTTGATGCTTCCTCCAGACACCACATTACTTGAACACAACTGTTGTGAGTTGTTTTGGATCAGCTCTCTGATTGGTTTAGAGTTATTTGTTGAAAAACTCTGAATTTATCTTATACACAGATGGTTCAAGCATTGTGGAGGGGGGTGTGAGGTAGGCTAGGCAGTTACTACAGTTACTACAATGGACAATGTGATAATACCAGGCATGTTAGATTTGAGAAAAGCAGACGTTCGTAGGGCTGAGATCCCGCTAACGGGATCGATATGACAACAACCAGTGAAAGTGCAGGGCGCCAAATTCAAACAGAAATCTCATAATTAAAATTCCTCAAACATACAAGTATTTCACACCATTTTAAAGATACACTTCTTGTTAATCCCACCACAGTGTTCGATTTCAAATAGGCTTTTCGGCGAAAGCACACCAAACGATTATGTTAGGTCAGAGCCAAGTCACAGAAAAACACAGCCATTTTTCCAACCAAAGAGAGGAGTCACAAAAATCAGAAATAGAGAAAGTATTAATCACTAACGTTTGATGATCTTCATCAGATGACACTCATAGGACTTCATGTTACACAATACATGTATGTTTTGTTCGATAAAGTTCATATTTATATAAAAAAAACTCAGTATACATTGGCGCGTTATGTTCAGTAGTTCCAAAAACATCCGGTGATTTTGCAGAGAGCCACATCAATTTACAGAAATACTCATCATAAATGTTGATGAAAATACAAGTGTTATACATGGAACTTTAGATACACTTCTCCTTAAGCAACCGCCGTGTCAGATTTCAAAAACGCTTTACGGAAAAAGCAAACCATGCAATAATCTGAGTACGGCGCTCAGAGCCCAAACAAGCCAAAAAGATATCCGCCATATTGTGCAGTCAACAGAAGTCAGAAATAACATTATAAATATTCACTTACCTTTGATGATCTTCATCAGAATGCACTCCCAGGAATCCCAGTTCCACAATAAATGTTTGTTTTGTTCGATAATGTCCATCATTTATGTCCAAATAGCTCCTTTTGTTAGCGCGTTTGGTAAACAAATCCAAACTCAATAAGTGCGTTCACTAGGAGCAGACGAAGTCAAAAAGTTCCGTTACAGTCCGTAGAAACATGTCAAACGAAGTATAGAATCAATCTTTAGGATTGTTTTAACATACATCTTCAATAATGTTCCAACCGGAGAATTCCTTTATCTTCAGAATTGCAATGGAACAGAGCTCGCTCTCACATAAACGAGCGTGGCCAGCTCGTGGCTCTCTGGCAGACCGTCTGACTCATTCCCCTCTCATTCGGCCCCCCTTCACAGTAGAAGCATCAAACAAGGTTCTAAAGACTGTTGACATCTAGTGGAAGCCATAGGAAGTGCAACATGACCAATATCCCACTATCTTCAATAGGGAATGAGTTGAAAAACGACCAACCTCAGATTTCCCACTTCCTGGTTGGAATTTTTCTCAGGTTTTTGCCTGCCATATGAGTTCTGTTATACTCACAGACATCATTCAAACCAGTTTTAGTAACTTCAGAGTGTTTTCCATCCAAACATACTAATACTATGCATATATTAGCAACTGGGACTGTGTAGCAGGCAGTTTACTCTGGTCACCTTATTCATCCAAGCTACTCAATACTGCCCCCAGCCATAAGAAGTTAATGAGTGACACAATGCTTAACTATTGCATACAACTCTCTAATGGGGAATAACTCCCGAGGGGGACATGACGTAGTGCCATGGTGATGTGGCAGTGTAGTGCCAGTGGGTGATGGTAAAAAAATATGTGACAGACACATTAGGGCCAAATTGGGAAGGTCCTTATCAAGTTTTGCTCATAACAAGGTCAGCAGTAAAAGTCCAGGGACAATCACAATGGATACATGTCATTCATTGCAAGGTTGTCCAGTTTGATGACAAAGCAGAGCCTGGAGAATAAAGAACTGATTGATCAGTAATTGGGGCCAAATCTCAGGTGAAGAAGCATAGTAAGATGATCAGAACCTGATAAGCTTCTATGTTGTATACCGCAGTCGTCATATTAGGGATATCTAGGTGAAATGTCCAACATTTTCCTGAAAATCAGGACATGCGCTTACTTAGGGAAATCTGTGAAATATCAATTTCTCTTGAAACGAGAAATGATTACTTTAACTTTTTTGTTTCCTTCGTTACAGGTTATGAGAATCTACCGTCTGAAGCTGAAGTAATATCCTTTGATTCAAGAACTGTACCTGAAACAATACAAGATCAAGTGCAACCAGTGGAACGGAAGTAGAATTCCTCACTACCAGCAGACTGTCAGAACCTCATATTTAATAGTTATCTATGTGGGACTGATACCAGTGTGGAAGAGCTGGTCACTTTTAAAGGACTTTGTGAATGATACTTTGACAATAGGACGATTGAATATAATTGTCTTTCAGTGAAAGATGTTTGAAATTATTTTTCTTGTGAGTTCCCTCCTAATACAGGATGTGGGTGGTGTTTCCATTTCTAACACAGAGATGCATCAGCAGGATGAGGGACACTCGGGCGTCAATACGTTTCTAGCTCTCTCTCTACACTATGCCACAGTAGTCAATCAAAGTAGTTGTTGGGTTTGTACGTATGCACCATTCACCTCAAGGGCAGGTATTCCTTTAAGGGCTATTCCTTTTAACCAGAGTGAAATGTTGCGTATATGGAGAGATGTTAATTGGTATAAGACGATTATTGGTACTAATTTGGGTGAGAATGTCTAGTATCAACATGCGAGAGTACCTAGTTCTGCAGTACCTTCTGTCATTTGAGATTACCAATGACACTAATCAGCGACCACCTTACCTAGTTATTACACATGCACCTGTTGGGTGGTTATGTTTTAATAGGTCCCTCTCTCAATACCTTCAGTAATATCATCAATAATGGTATGAAAGCTCCTAATGGGACTTACTTTATCTGTGGATCCTATGCCTATTCCTGGTTACCAAAATTGTGGCAAGGGTCGATTACAGAAACGGAGAGATTCTTTGCGATTTCTTTTCCATCTTATGGTATTTCTAAAATAGCACAGGAAGTTATTAATATGGATAACTCTTTGGAAATCCTAGCTAATAGTACAGCTGAGAGTCTTGAGTTAATTACAGCTGAGATGGTTGTCATTTGGACTGTGGCGATGAAAAATCATTTGGACCTTGACTATCTTCTGTCCGCACAAGGGGTTACATGTGCTGTGATTGGTGCTGAATGCTGTACTTACATTCCTGATAATTCTGAGGAAATAACTGACCAAATCCAAAAGATCAGGACTGAGGCACTAAATATCATGATTCC
Source organism: Salvelinus namaycush (assembly GCF_016432855.1). Taxonomy (NCBI): domain Eukaryota; kingdom Metazoa; phylum Chordata; class Actinopteri; order Salmoniformes; family Salmonidae; genus Salvelinus; species Salvelinus namaycush. The sequence goes on along the minus strand of NW_024060674.1, from coordinate 61,234 downwards.
AATCCAGATGATTTAGGCTTAGTCATGTGGTATTCCACATCTGGTACATGGGGAAGTTCTGGTGGGCATGATACTTCCAATAGTGGGAGTTCTGGTTATTTTTCTTATCCTCATCCAGGTTATTAAGTGTGCTATTGCCCGATGGTTGTCAGCTAAAATCCGATGGTTACGTGATAGGAGATATCATAAGATTCATCAACCGTGTCTTTTGGAGATGGGTGTCAGTGGTGTTCACCAGAATGTGGTGGGGATCATAAGGGTCTTCATCATCACACCAAGCCTCATGATTGTGGTCAATGTGCCCGTGGTAACTGTCCTCGGTGCTGTAGTGAACCATGCTCTCTCAGATGTGCCATCACACTTGTTAAGACCTCTTTTCTATAACTTTGTGTGAAATCTATTTATTTTGGCAACGGCAAGTACAATATGCCCTTTGTGTTTTATAGAAATGCAAGATGTTTAATAATGTGAATGATTTTGCTTTACTGCTAATGTTTTTTATTCTGTCTATTTTTTCATGTTTTCTAATGTTGTTTTAAAAATAAATATAGTTAAAATGTCATTTTAGAAAATGGCCTAGGGGGGAATATAAGAATATTTTGAAGATAAATACCCAACGCAGAGGATGAGAGGACGAGTGTACTAGAGTACTAATGGTCAATAGCAATTGTAAATAGGAGTTGGTTTTCAGTTCAACATCTGTGGAATGTCACTCCTGAACTCAGAGCGACGTGGGCTACATGTGCCACGTTTTCATTGGTCTGTACATTGAGTCGGGAGTAGGATACTGGTTATTTGGCCAAGTTGTACTGCAAGGACTTCTGATTGGTCAACCCCAGGCTAGGTAGGGGGGTTATAAATGACATCCTGTTCCCTGTTCGGAGGGGAAAAGCTGAGGACAGGGGAGACTGAACATCTGACTCCCAGCATAACATCTTGATTTGTCCTCTCTGAATAAACCTATTTTTCTCCCCCTGATTTGCTTTGTAGTTTATGTTATTGAAGAATAACAAATTGCTAACACCCCTAACGTTTATGTAACGCTGAGTGACTGACAGCTGGGGTTTCGGAAGGTCAGATCTACTGGGGATGCCAGAGCTTAAAACCCCACACACCACAGTCAACAGAGAACTGTAGGGAGGGGGCGTAGCACAGAGCTGGACACAATCTGTCGCCTAGATACCGCTCAACATACGGACAATGGAGAACCACTGCATTGACTGTTGTGTTTCCACGCTGACCTTTTCAAAGCTCTGCCTGCGGGTGGCGCTCTTTTCCAGCCACAGCATGGTGGCCTCGAACACAGTCTCCTCCTTGGCTACGTTCAGGTGGTCGCTGGCGATGATCTCCGTCAGCTTGTCTGCACACAGAGACAGGAACTCCTCCTGGGGGGGGGGGGGGGACAGTGTTAAAAATATTTCTAAATTTAAAGCAAAAATGTGCATTTCTTATTGGAACAAGTCCAGATAGTCCCTCCCTGTTTTAGTCTAGTTTCTTCCTTTTGGTGCTTAATGAACACGATCCAGGACTGGCAAGGGGCCAGCCAGCGGAGCAAAAGACAGTTGACTATGATGTTACTTCCCCTTTCTCACATACACAAAGAATGGGAATGTCTAAACAATGAGACATGAGAAATGTCCTCTCCTTCGTCTGCACTGTTCTGAAGGAACAACACGGGTGAAACCAAATACCTCTCTGGGATCATTGTGTTCAATGCAGCACAGATGAAGGAGAACAGAGGTGAAAAATACATTTGAAACTATTGAGACGCCCCAGGTTTGGACTACACAACCCAGACCTCCCTTCCTATCTCACCTGTTGGCAGACACTGCCGAAGTGCTGGAGGATGTAGTCCATGCTGCGTTTCTCCAGCTCCCTACAGGAGTGGGCCTCAGCGAAGCAGTGGATACCCACACAGTTCATCTCATCCATCTGGCGCTCCATGAAGCGGCAGCAGGCTTCGCGCACTGCCATCACGTCCAAGAGGTTAGCCGCAGCCAGCAGGGCCTGGGGGTCACAGGTCAATGACATTTGATTTCAAGACAGTCAACTCAGGACATTTATTTAGGAAATGAAAAGTGCCATTTACTGTATTTATGACTAGGAATGAAACTGACTTCAACTCTGGGGTAGTACAACTTTAATTTAACAACTGCAATGCTAAACCAGAAGCTGACTACAAAGTGAGACTGTAAGACAACGGTTCTACCTCACCTGCACATTGGCCTTGGAGATGACCACCTCAGCCGTGTAGGCGTAGCTGACCAGCATGCCAATCATCTGGGACTCCACTCCGTTGATGGCCACCCGCTCCTGTCTGGACTCCATCAGGTCTGTGGAGAACATGGCCTGGGGAGGACAGAGGGGAGGGCAGAGCATTAGGAGAAACAGACTCCTGCCAATGGAAAAGCACCAACAGCAAATGACCACATTTAAGTACTTCAGGTCTGCAGTGAGTGACAATATAAAAGATGCACGGTCATCAGTAACCTGTATCCATTCAGTAAATGGAATAGTTGAGAAGCAGGGGCACCGTCAGCTTGCTCATCCCCGTTGCACCACTGTATTGCCCTCTGGGTCTATGTAGTATAGCAGTTAGAATAATCATTTGGGGGGGGTGCTTATATTTGTCCTGTTATACACAAGTGTGTAATTTGCATATCCCAACTCCCCCTGAGACACCCGCATGGAGTGGGGTCACGGCCAGGGTCACCATTGTACAGTGACCCTGGAGCAATTAGGGTTAAGTGCCTCAGGGGCAAGGGCCCTGTGCTCAAGGGCACAGCGACAGATTTTTTTACCTTGTCGGCTCCGGAAGTCCAACGCTCAAACCTCGAGGCCGACCGACTTATATTAGCGCACAGTCTGACTGTCCGGTATGAGTTAATAAGTGTTAGTGTATCATACGCAAAATTGCCACGGGGGATGAGGGACATGTCCCCTCCCCCAATATTCTGAACAGGTTGATTGTAGAATAACAGGAAATTGTAAAATACCAGGACATTTGATTTAAAACGGCAAAATTCTTTCTCATCCTCTTGGCAAAATGTGAATAGCATGAGATGAGCTATAAAACAGCACGTTTCTCTACCCCATGGAAAATGTGTAGAACTGCAAAAAAATTGCTTTAAAACTGTAACATTTTCTCTCAGCCTCATGACAAAATGTGTAGAATAGCATTTATAAAACTGCACTGCATTAGTCCGGCCCCGTTCGGACGCACTGAGCCTCCTCCGCTGTCTATACAGACGCACTATATATTCGCACGCCTCCCGCTTCAGTACCAGTAAGTGAAATATTACTAATTTACAGTTTCAATGAAGACTCTCCCCTGACTCTCTCCAACAGGCATTCAGACAGTCCTTAGTTCAAGGTGTGTTTTAGCTCAACCTCCACCTGTAAACTATGAAAACTACTAAACTTGATAGGATATCATCTACTAAGTTGATCATACATTGACTATGTAAATATGAATGTGCATCATCATTATAATAGTACTCAGGCTTCATCTTTTGTGTATTATTAATATTTTAAATACTTTCATTGGTGACTTATCCTTTAACTTATACCATTTTCAAAGTACCCCTCAAGAGAGGGCATAAATTCATGTCAAACTGTAGAATTGCAGGAACTTTTTTTATATGTAAATATTCACAATTATAATAAAACTCAGTCTTGATCTTTTTTGTCTTAATATTTTCCTTGAAATACCTTAATTCATGATGGTGCTGACTTATCCTTCCACTTGTACTGTTTTCAAAATACCTTTCCAGAGAGGCATAATAAAGTAATGTCAAACTGTGCACAATTGCAGGAAATGCCTTTTAAAATTTCCCCCAAAATTCTGGGGGACGACTCCCAGATCCAACGTCTACTGTTTGTCCCCCCAAATATCTACCCACAATTTAATTTACATATACATTTTAGTCATTTAGTAGACGCTCTTATCCAAAGCGACTTACAGGAGCAATTAGGGTTAAGTGCCTTGCTCAAGGGCACATCGGCACATTTTTCACCTAGTTGGTTCGGTGATTCAAACCAGTGACCTTTCGGTTACTGGCCCAACGCTCTTAACCACTAGGGTACCTGCTGCCCTTGTAGTGTATGGAGAAGTAGTGTATGCATTCTATGTCTGCTCTTGGACAATGTATGTTTTTTGTACTCTTGTCCCAATGATAACTTCAGCACTCCCTGTGGGGATTAATAAAGTTGTATTGTACCGTACACCACTGTCCATACCTGGAAGTAGGAGCTAAAGGAAGCCAGTACGATGCGGTGACAGGGGAACTCCTGCCCCCCACAGCACAGTGTCACATCACAGAAGGCATTGTTGAGACGCAGGCTGTTCAGGCCCTCCAGGACCTTGTTGGGGTGCCTGGCCTCCACAAACACATAATCCTCACTGTCCAGTGAGGCCAGGGGAAAGCCAGAGTCCTCAAGGACAGGAGATGGGGGCAGGAAGAAGGTGGCGGATGTGGCTGAGATGTTCACAGCAATGATTTCGGCCATCCTTTCACTTTAGTCAAGCCTGTAGGGGAGGAAGAGGCAGATAGAGACTGTAGGCTACAGTCTTTACACCGCAGACCTGACCCACTTGCTCACAGCTGCACTAGGGTCAGACAGCATTCCTGTGTAGATTAAGAAACCGTGGACCTGGCGCGAGATTTGGCTCAGAAAAGATACCTCAATCCAGGGATGAGTAATGTGTTGTACTACGAATTGTCCCATTATCCCAACTGTTACACTGACGTCATGCTAGTTATAGGTAGTCACATCAACCATTATGGAATGGCATGGTGCATTGAACAACAAAATGGCTGCTATGTCTTCTGCTATCTAGCATGAGGACAAAAATGACACTTTTCCAGAAAAACTAGCAGTCGTTCAATCTTCTCAGTTTAACAGTTGGGATAATGGGAAAATTCAGAGTACAACGCATTTCTCATCCCCCCAGGTATGCAGAGGCCAAATCAAGCTCAGCACGGCGATGCCATTCGACTCCAAAATGTTGTAATAACATGAATAACAACTCCGTATAGCTCTGCATTGACATGACTAGTTGGCGGTATGTCCTGTATAAACACAAACTCCCTTCCTTGACAACAGCTCTGCGAATTGCAAGTATGAATGCCTTGACTTCTGCAGTATGAATGCCTTGACTTCTGCAGTATGAATGCCTTCACTTCTGCAGTATGAATGCCTTCACTTCTGCAGTATGAATGCCTTCACTTCTGCAGTATGAATGCCTTCACTTCTGCAGTATGAATGCCTTCACTTCTGCAGTATGAATGCCTTCACTTCTGCAGTATGAATGCCTTCACTTCTGCAGTATGAATGCCTTCACTTCTGCAGTATGAATGCCTTCACTTCTGCAGTATGAATGCCTTCACTTCTGCAGTATGAATGCCTTCACTTCTGCAGTATGAATGCCTTCACTTCTGCAGTATGAATGCCTTCACTTCTGCAGTATGAATGCCTTCACTTCTGCAGTATGAATGCCTTCACTTCTGCAGTATGAATGCTTTGACTTCTGCAGTATGAATGCTTTGACTTCTGCAGTATGAATGCTTTGACTTCTGCAGTATGAATGCCTTGACTTCTGCAGTATGAATGCCTTGACTTCTGCAGTATGAATGCCTTGACTTCTGCAGTATGAATGCCTTGACTTCTGCAGTATGAATGCCTTGACTTCTGCAGAGCCGCATCGGAGTAAATGCTGTGTTTGACTGAGCATGCAGAGCCTTTAAAATCGACACAGGAATGCTGTCCAACCCTAGAGCAGCTTTAAGTAAGCCGGTCGAATCTGCTGGCTACAGTCTATTTTCCCCCAGTTTGCCTGTCAATAATATTTTCAGTCCACTGGGGCACCAGTCTCCTCTCATATACTGACCTCTCCATAGCAAATACAATAATACAAAATAAAAAAAGAAGTAAGGTTAGTGAGGGAATTCATAGCAGCATCACAAGTGTCTAGTACAATTTCAAGACCAGATAATGCCATTCCAGTTCACACAACATAACATTGTAGCAATTACATTTCCCCTTGTTATGGCAATTACACCATTTTCAACCAATGCAATAATTTTGAGGACGCAAAATGATTCCGTCGACTGAAATAGTGCATTGAAACTGAAATTAGAACACTACATATGCAATGAATGTGATTAAAACACTAACAAGCTAGTTTGTTATTGCCGAAGATTTCTGGAAAGCGCTCAGACTGACTGACACTGCTGACAACTGCTAAGTTAAATGATGATCGACACTTGCCTCCTAAAATGGTTATTTATTGCCCAAAATCTAAGACTGCAGACCATGCACTTCTACCCTAACATCGTGATAATATGTTACATTACCTGATAAACATTGCCGCATCAATAGAACAATCCAAATGTGTCAGGTCTCGACCGAAAAATTGTTAAAAGTCGTGACCACCAGACGCCATGTCTTCTTTTCTCTCTGTTTTACTTTCTCAGCAAAGTGAAACAGAGCTCCTTATCGCCCCCTGCTGTTTAGGTCCTCGAAGGTCCTTGCTTGGTTACACCGATAGAGATGTAAGGTTACACCCTAAAAGGTTGATCCATCATGTACCTGTTCAAAGTATAATGTAATAAAACACATTTTGTGTATATCAGTTAGTCACACTGTATTATTTATCTAATTTGAAGCTCCACCTAGGTGTAACTCCACATATTATCACCAACAGCCATAATACCACTCCAGTGACTCATGGTTACATCAGAGATAGACTTTAGAAATGTCAGTGGTGGTCCTATGCAATGTATGATATGGTCAGATTTCATATAATGACCAAAATCTGTATACTGGCACATACAAGACTGGTTGTAGTCACTTACAGTTTAGATAAAAACAACTATTCGGATGGCCTTACTATAACGTTTCATACGGAAAACAGTTTAGACTTAAGCGATACTTCATCATCATGATCATGACAAGTTGTCCAGCAGACACAACCCATGTAGATAACTGGCTTGAACTTGTCTTCTCCCTCTCTCTGTGTCCTCTCCATTGAAGCCAGAATCAAAAGCTTTCCGTCTGAGCTGACTGCTGGTGCATGGGACTCCTCCTCCCTTCATTGCCTGGTTGACTGGGTCAGAAGGATCTCCTGACAATGGCCTGCTGGGATTCCTTCTGTCTGCCTCTCTATCATATGAGCTGTGTGTCTAATAAACATTTAATATACTTTTTTAATTGGCTGGCAACAAAGGCTAGATTCACATTACTGTGGGCTCAGAGTTTTTCCTGGTTAGGTCACCTGGTAAGGAGAAACTCATGGCCACTACAGTTTTGCATGGTATTTATCTACTTCACCAGTGATTCAGAACTTTCAAGTGCCAAAACATCCAGTCAGAGAAAATGTATGCATGCAACTCACATGGAAGAATTGATCAACTGATTTAAAAATGTTATTTATTTTGGTTGTTATACGTTTTTTTTATCAATGTACAAATCACAACAACTAAAATTCACATACAAAATGGCACAACTGAATTCATCACAATATCGTCTCCTTTCTATCAATCATCAAAGGAGGGAACAAGAAAATCAAGATCAGAACAGTTTCCACTTAATAGGCTCTTACATTACATCCTTACTCAAAATGAGTTGTGTGCTTCTCAGAGACATGCCAAAAAGAGCATGCAGCTCAAATTATGTTTGAAATCTGACCGTGTTTCTTCCTTCTTTCTTCGTGAATTGGTATTGCAATATGGTGGTTGGTAGTGGTTGTGGTGGTGTTATTGCCACTCCATTAATCTAAATGACATTCCTCCTCAGTTCAACCATTGCCAATTATCTCGTCACAGTGCCAGGCTTATCCAGCCCATTGAACCCCCCATTGTTTTGGGTGAATCAATGCTAACTTTAGCCTGTGGTGGCTATAGCAAAGTAATGAAGGTCTGCAGTCACTCCTAGTCCAAGGTAAGAGAAAGATGAAAGAATGTGTCTTTAAAGGATAGAAAACCAGGATATGTATTTCCACTTCAAACTCTCAACTTTGCATCAGTGTTCTTTTCATTCAAAAGTATTGTCACTCTACATCCTCCTACTTGCATCCATCCTACTTTCTCCATTCAGCCATATTCAACCACCTCCAATATCATCATTTCATCACAGGAAGCTGTCCTTGATGGCGCCAGGTTTCTCCAGTGCACTTTTCCGGCGAGCGGCAGCTTCCAGGATCTTCTTACGGGGCCCCAGTTGGATGCGGATGCCCTTGAGGTCGTCGTCGGAACAGAGCATCAGCGCCTCCAGGTCCAGCTGTTCGCGGGTGAAGGCTGGGGAGAAGTCTGGCAGGGAGATGGATGAGAGGAAGGCATCCAGCGGGGAGGTCTCCTCATCCTGGTCGTCATCCAGGCCAATCTCCTCCTGGTTCCAGGGCAGGTCGCCGTCCTCCTCGTCCTCAACAAAGCCTGTGTCCTCCCCTTCTGTGTCGAACCCCTCTCTGCGGATGAGGAAGCCCAGGTTTTCATTGTTCCCACTGGGGAAGTCGTCGGGCTCTATCCCCATCTCCATGGAGAAGTTCTTCCTGAAGACCATGTTCCCCAGGCCGGGCCGTTTGAAGATGGACTCCTTGGCTCCTGGGCCATCTTCTTCTTCGTCATCGTCATTAACTTCATCATCCGTGAATCTTCTCATCCCTCCGTCCTCTTCCTCATCGATCTCGTCCTGCTCGGAGAAAACGCCCATGAACTCAGGCTTCCCAGAGAGGGTGCCGTTCTCCTGCTTGACGAAGATGACGTTCCCGTCTCTTCCCACCTTCTCCGTTATTCCTTTATCCTTTTTCCCGAATATCCTCTGGAGGGTCCCCTTCGACCGGGCCGTAAGCGAGCCTGAGGTATCGGAGGCGATCAGCTTGGAGAACTGCTCGTTCACACTGTTGATGGTGCCCATCTTGGAGAACGACGGAGATGCCGTGCTGGCCTCTGACACTGACCCTTGGTACATCTTATCCATCTTGCTCTTGTGCCTTTTTTTGACCCTCTCACACAGCTTCACCCGCATTTCAGCCTCTTTGGTGGCCTCCTTCTTCAGCCTGGCCACTTTCTTGGCATTCTGGATGGTCTGCTGTGATGCGGCACTGTCCAGGAATCGCACGCAGTCCATGCGGTCGCCCGACGCTGCCACGTCCATAGCTGTGTGGAAGTCGTTGTCCTGGGAGAAGAGGTTGGCGCCGAAGTTGACCAGGAAGCTGAGGATGTGCATGTGACCGTTGGTGGCGGCGTGGTGCAGCGGCGTGTTGCCCCAGATGTCGCTCCTGTTGGGGTCCCCTCTGAAAGAACACAGAAACATCTGTCAATCAATCAACAAACCAATTAATCAACCAACCAATCATACATTTCTATGACACAAGATTAGAAAAAATATATAAAATATGTTTTATCCCTGTGATTTCTGTTCAGCTTTGGTTCATCATTGTAGTTGTGAAAGGTATGCAGTTGGACAAGTTTTATGTTGAAAGTAAAAACCACACCAGATGAGTACATGGACAAGGCTGCACTGAAGGAAAGCCTTTGTTCATCTAGGAAAACTGACTTTGGTATGTTTGCTTTTAGATTATTCTACAGTTTTTCTGTGTGTATTTTTTTCTAAACACTGAAATGTCATTATTGACTCCCTGATTTCATCTTGATCATTTGTGTAATCATCGCTTTCTGGAATGATGGTGATGCTACCAGATTGTCTTTGTCCCTCTCCTGCTTCTCCTCCACAGAGCTGTCTCAGGTACAGTAGGCCTACTGTACACCTTCACTGTGTGTGTGTGTTCATTTATTGACAGCGCCCAGTCTGAGGTTTCTTTCTCTTTTTACTCTCGGATCTGAACAGGTCTCTAGGATCCGAACCGGCACGTGTCTGTTCGGGTCTGTTTTTCCGCAGGCCTTTTTCGGAACTGGTCTGACTGTCCTGGGTTCCATTCGGGAACGAGTATCTGTTTTTTTGTTTGTTGATGATGCATTTCCGGATCGGGTGGGAAAGCCACAGATCCATTGCACAACTTTTTAGACCTGTGAAGACCTCTACCTCAAACCCGGTATCAATGCTGAATATATGAGAGTGGAGTGGTTTAGACTGCCCCACCCAGGCTCTGCTGTTAATCTTTACCAATACCGAAGAGACAACTATAAGGATCAGATGGTCTCCTACAGGGGATGTACAGCACTGTTTAAAGACAAACAGAAATGATACAACACCTCCTTGAAACTGACCAGGGTACAAGGCAATGATGATGGATTTTTGCAAGTACTTTACTAAGACAAAGTCTGGGTATGATGTCCGTATTAAAGGTAAGGTTACATTTTCTGTCAAATGCAATAACCTATACAGTCTGCCTTATAACATGTATTAATTTTCTCAAAACCTCATTTCAGTATCTTAAATCCTGTATACCTTTGTGTCTGTAGCTGTTGGATCCCAGTCAGTGATCTCAATTGAGGAGCTGAGAAGGGTAGCCATCGTTCTGAGGTGTAAATCTAAAGGCTGGTATCCAGGACAGTGAGGGAACCAAGGGAGCCAAATTGTATGGTTGGTATTCAGAGATACAAAGGAACACTGAGGGATTCTACTCTGCCAAACTAAAGGTCACTCAACAGGAGACAAAAAGAAAACGATTTGATATGTATTGTTCAACAGAGCCTGCTCAATGAAGTGAGAAAGACAGAATTTCATATCCCTAGTCAGCTGTTCCAGTGTGTTAAGTACAGTTGTGGCCAAAAGTTTTGAGAATGACACAAATATTAATTTTCACAAAGTCTGCTGGCTCAATTTGTATGATGGCAATTTGCATATACTCCAGAATGTTATGAAGAGTAATCAGATGAATTGCAATTAATTGCAAAGTCCCTCTTTGCCATGCAAATTAACTGAATCCCCCAAAAACATTTCCACTGCATTTCAGCCCTGCCACAAAAGGACCAGCTGACATCATGTCAGTGATTCTCTCGTTAACACAGGTGTGAGTGTTGACGAGGACAAGGCTGGAGATCACTCTGTCATTCTGATTGAGTTCGAATAACAGACTGGAAGCTTCAAAAGGAGGGTGGTGCTTGGAATCATTGTTCTTCCTCTGTCAACCATGGTTACCTGCAAGGAAACACATGCCGTCATCATTGCTTTGCACAAAAGGGCTTCACAGGCAAGTATATTGCTGCCAGTAAGATTGCACCTAAATCAACCATTTATCGGATCATCAAGAACTTCAAGGAGAGCGGTTAAATTGTTGTGAAGAAGGCTTCAGGGCGCCCAAGAAAGTCCAGGTAGCGCAAGGACCGTCTCCTAAAGTTGATTCAGCTGCGTGATCGGGGCACCACCAGTACAGAGCTTGCTCAGGAATGGCAGCAGGCAGGTGTGAGTGCATCTGCACGCACAGTGAGGCGAAGACTTTTGGAGGATGGCCTGGTGTCAAGAAGGGCAGCAAAGAAGCCACTTCTCTCCAGGAAAAACATCAGGGACAGACTGATATTCTGCAAAAGGTACAGGGATTGGACTGCTGAGGACTGGGGTAAAGTCATTTTCTCTGATGAATCCCCTTTCCGATTGTTTGGGGCATCCGGAAAAAAGCTTGTCCGGAGAAGACAAGGTGAGCGCTACCATCAGTCCTGTGTCATGCCAACAGTAAAGCATTGTGAGACCATGCATGTGTGGGGTTGCTTCTCAGCCAAGGGAGTGGGCTCACTTACAATTTTGCCTAAGAACACAGCCATGAATAAAGAATAGTACCAACACATCCCCCGAGGGCAGCTTCTCCCAACCATCCAGGAACAGTTTGGTGACGAACAATGCCTTTTCCAGCGTGATGGAGCACCTTGCCATAAGGCAAAAGTGATAACTAAGTGGCTCGGGGAACAAAACATCGATATTTTGGGTCCATGGCCAGGAAACTCCCCAGACCTTAATCCCATTGAGAACTTGTGGTCAATCCCCAAGAGGCGGGTGGACAAACAAAAACCCACAAATTCTGACAAACTCCAAGCATTGATTATGCAAGAATGGGCTGCCATCAGTCAGCATGTGGCCCAGAAGTTAATTGACAGCATGCCAGGGCGGATTGCAGAGGTCTTAAAAAAGAAGGGTCAACACTGCAAATATTGACTCTTTGCATCAACTTCATGTAATTGTCAATAAAAGCCTTTGACACTTATGAAATGCTTGTAATTATATTTCAGTATTCCATAGTAACATCTGACAAAAATATCTAAAGACACTGAAGCAGCAAACTTTGTGGAAATTAATATTTGTGTCATTCTCAAAACTTTTGGCCACGACTGTACATACAGTATGTGAAGATGAAAATCATTAAGGGATATTTTGGGGGATGCTCTCTAGGGTTTCTCTTGCTGGTTGCTTCTACTGTGATTGGACTATCTGTGACCATCTGCCGTCTAAAATATAAAGGATCAAGTTAAACAGCAGTTGGATGACCTCACTCAGGAAAATTAAAACCTCACCAAGGAACTACTTCTAGTCAAAGATTAATGCATTTTAGCTCATGGTGAGCGAAGGAGTCTCATTCAGGAGAGCGATCGCATCAAAGAAGACCTCAACTGTCAGCTGAAAAACCTAACTGGGGAGCAGGGTCAGATCAAAGATGACCTCAATCGTCAGCTGATTGTACTCATTAATCAATTAGACTTGTGAACAGGAAGTGGTCAAGATCTTTAAACCATCCAAAAACATTCAGTGGATGTGACTCTAGACCCTGATATGGCACATCACCATCTCATTCTATCTGAGGATGGAAACAAGTGGAACATGGAAATATACATCAGACACTGCCAAACCAGAGAGGTTTGATACTTTTCTCAGTGTCCTGAGAAAGGGGGGCTTTTCCTCTGGAAGATTTTACTATGAGGTGCAGGTTAAGGGGAAGACTGAATTGGATTTAGGAGTGACCAGAGAGCCCATCAACAGGAAGGGGATGAGAACACTGACGATGGATCCTGGATTTTGTGGCTGAAGAATGGGAATGAGTACATGATTCTCACTAATCTTCCTGTCTCGCTCTCCCTGAGAGAGAAGCTCCCAGAAGGTGAGGGTATTTGTGGATCATGAGAAGGGTCAGGTCTTCATGTACAATGTGGAGGCCAGGTCTCATATCTACTCTTTCACCGGCTCCACCTTCACTGAGAAATGATATCCTATCTCTAGCCCCTGTTGTAAAGATGGCGGTAAAAAACATAACCCCACTGATCCTCTTTCTTGTAGACAATACTGACACTGACTGATTCTATAATGGATGTCACTGCCTGACCGTTTTGAACAAAGCAAGGCAAATTAACTGTTTTGAGAGTGATAACTTTTGCTTTTCAGTTTGAGTGACCTGTAATTTGGTTATCATTATATATCTTTTGCATGGAGGTTTACAACTTCGGGAGAAATGTAAATCCAAACTGTATTATTTGTCACAGTGAATAATGTAAAATGAATAACGTGTTTTCTGTATTTTTAAGGTATATTGCATATATTGTGAAAAACCTTTATCTACACAGTGTACAAAACATTAGGAACACCTTCCTAATCTTGAGTTGCACCCCATTTGCCCTCAAAACAGCCTCAATTCGTCAGGGTATGGACTCTACAAGGTGTCAAAAGCGTTCCACATGGATGCTGGCCCATGTTGACTCCAATGCTTCCCACAGTTGCATCAAATTGGCTGGATATCCTTTGGGTGGTGGACCATTCTTGATACACATGGGAAACTATTGATTGTGAAAAACCCAGCAGCGTTGCAGTTCTTGACACACTTAAATTGGTGCACCTGGAACCTACTATCATACCCTGTTAAAACGTATTTAAATATTTGTCTTGCCCATTCACTATCTGAATGGCACACATACACAATCCATGTCTAATTGTCTCAAGACTTAAAAATCCTTCTTTAACCCTTCTCACCCCCTTCATCTACACTGATTGAAGTGGATTTAACAGGTGACATTAATAAGGCATCATAGCTTTCACCTGGATTCAACTGGTCAGTCTATGTCATGGAAATAGTAGGTCCTCCTAATGTTTTGTACACTCAGTGTCTATAGACATGTATACATATTAACACATATGTCCATATCAACATGAATCTAACAATACAATATAATGAACAACACTTGAAAACTAAATAATGAGTCATTAATTGATGTTGTATAATAGCATTCCTATAATAAATGAATGAAAAAGGACTGTCACCAACGCTATACTCATGAAGTACAAACCAACCCTTCCTTATGGGTTAATTGGTAAGCCATTAAGAACGAAAGTCCTCCTATGTTCCATCACTACCTCTATAAAACTCCCGATTGCAGTATCTTAGCAACAGGTGATCATAAAACCGAGTTTGTTGCAGTACATCCTACTGCTAACGCCCAACATGGAAATACACAGCTATGATCACAAAGGTATGATAGACATTATTCCAATCATTTTATAAAAATACACTGAGTTCAATGTTGTGAAAACTCCGTAATCCATTGTTAGTGTGCTTCAATTAAATAATCAAGCAATTGGTTGGTTGTCATCTTGACAGAAATAAATAAGAGAAATCAGGTCTGGTTTTTTCCTGCAGTATGAAAGCAGGGGAAAGCTGTTAGGGGAATGAAGGGCTCTATTGTTTGTCATTAATTACATGATTCCCCTTGGCTGATTAAATATTTGGCTCTGCTCATAGGAAAATGTGGTCTAAAAGGCTGTGGGGGGACAGTTTCAGAGTGGCATGCTTGTCTAATGCACAAAAATAACATGGGTGAAATGTGACATGGACATACAGTACATTGTAGAATATAGTTAAAATCTCAGAGGCATTCAGTCATCATTTGAGGACGTGATGTAGGTTGATTGAGAAACCTGTGAGGTTGAAACCCATGTGACACAGCTAACTGCACCTCTCTCACCTATAAATCCTTAATGAGGGTAGTCTCTAGTAGGTTTCTGGGCATCAGGAATGAGGTGATGGGCATTCCTTCTATCACATGAATTAACAATAAAGTCCACCTTTGCTCTTCGTTCAAGTATTTGTTTTGGAAACGAGCAGCAGTGCTGGGAATAGGATCAGCATTAGGCCACTTCTGGACTTTTATCCTCCAACTGCATCCCTCCCAACAAAACATGTGTCATCAATATTAAAGGAGATAAAATATTACAGTATTCATTGGATTGGTACTATAGGTTTTGTGACTATTTTGTAGGTTACTGGAGGACGCCTTTATTGTTGTGTTTCAGCAACTCATCAATGTAGATTTGAGATTGGAAATATCAGTCCTCATACGAGGAAGAATTCCTCAAGGTACTGACAGTAATGGACAAGGACTAGGAAGAGGTCAAAAGGTCAACCTTAACCTATAGCTTCTATCCCTCATGTCAGGCAGAGTTTCTGCTATTTTTTTCGTCGGATTAGAAGTTAATTGATCTAAACATACATAGGGTAAATCAAAAGAGGTCCAAATAAATTCACATTCTAATAGTTTAGACTTAGTTAAATCATATGAGAAAAATCATTTCTGAATTAGGTTTCAATTGATTGTAAAAACGTCACAATAGGTATATATTGCTAATATGCCACTTAAAATATTTTGGGATTGTAGGTATGGGAAGGTAGGCTATGACTTCTGAATATAAATTGTACTCACCCTCGGCTACATATAAGTTGAAGGGCCTCGACGTGTCCATGAAAAGCAGCCCATAGCGTAGGCGTCATCCCGTCCTCGTCCGGAGAATTCAGGTCTTTCCTGGTAGCCTCTTTCAAGAGGTCCAGGTAGCCATCGATCGCTGCTTTGTGGTACCTAGACATGTTTACTCTGTGTTTAGAACGCTACACTGTGAAATGAAATAAAAAGGCACGTCTTTTAGCAGAAGAAATCTGGCATTTTGTTCTTCCTTCCAGCGCGTTGGAGCGCCACAATTGCGCATTGGAGATGTGAGTGGTTTGGTCAGAGCGCTGGGCGTCATCATATCGGTGGAACTCACTGCCATAAAACAAAAGCAAAGTCCATTTGGGATTTGTCATGCTGTCCCATTGAGGAAATTCAAGAATCTACAATTGATATGCTGAGAGAAGTTATTAGGCTACTGTATAGGCCTAGGTCACATGTTGCTAAATGATGGAATGGCAATGACAGAGACAATCTATAGTCAAAATATGTTAAATGAATTGTGCATATATATCAGTAGGCTTTTATTAATAAAATGTCATGAGGTCATAAAACAGGACTGTGGCCATACCTGGCTGGGCGCGCTTTTGAACTCATGCGCAAAAAGAAAGCCGCACTAATCTCAGGTGGCCTATAGTACTCCATTCCAGCAGATGGCAGTACCGCCCTTTAGAGCGTTTCTGAACTCTGACTGACTGCACCACCAAAATTAGTTATTAGGAAACAGAAATCTCCACAACGAAATTTGCCTTATTTATGGCATTGTCAGAGTACACAAAAGTCACTCAGCCACTCATCATGGAATGACAGCAGGTAAACTTACTCCACCACAACCAGTCTCACCGCAAGTAACTCAACCACCGGTTGTTTGAACAGGGTGCTCTGCAGCCGCTGACCGATTTGGCATTAGTACTAGATCGACGCTCTGCGGCCCTAAAGAATCAGAGATGTCCGACAATGGTGCCTCAGCGATCAACCTTCTGTCTTATGAGACACTGGTACACGCCGTGGCAGGTGCAGTGGTAAGGACATCTCAACGTAGTTTGCCTATGCATGAACAGTCCTTTAATAATAAAGACAATGGCAAAACGTTCGAATAACTACACTGAAATGTTACAACCGGTGCCTCTGGCTAGTTTGTTAGTTAGCATACTGTGTCAGATTGTATCAACTTTGTGAATTTATCGTGTAACTTAGGTTTAACTACCCGTCTATATCCTATATATCATAATGTATTTGCTTCTAGGGTAGCATGACGGCGATGTCCGTCTTCTTTCCTTTGGATACAGCGAGGATCAGACTTCAGGGTGAGTTGTAGAGTAATTGGTGGTATATACTGACTGCTGATAACCATCCTTGTTGTCAGTGTGGCCATACTTGTCTGCTATAACGTTGGACTCTGCACCCAAGGGTCAGTGAGTTCACAAGGAAATGAGTGATGGATATATAGAAGTGGAAACATTGACAAGAGAGACCTTACCATTGCATGAGCATACCAGAGCTGCAGACTACTTACAATGTTACAATAATGTAAGAAAATGACAATCCCTTTTCTGCCTTCGTTTTCTGTTGCAGTGGATGAGAATCGGAAGTCCAAATCGACTGCCATTCTCCTGGCTGAAATAGCAAAGGAGGAAGGCCTGTGAGTATTGTATGGAACTGTACACATACTTTACTACAATTTATAATCCACCTTAGATTGCTCAAATCAATTGACTGGAAAGGAAAGCTGGCCTCGTACCACCGCATACAGGGCTTTCACTGGGCTGTTGTACCCATAGATCTAGAATAGAGTAGTAGAATGGCCATTCCTTTCAGTTCAAAGCAATGTTCCATGATATGTCCATTCCACCCATAGTATTTCTATGACTACTTTAATGTGTTGGGCCAGGAGATTTCCCCAGTCAGATCACATGCACAGGAAAAACTCCTAGTCCTGGGTTCCCATGGCCCAATGACTTACTTTGCAGATTTCCCTGGTCTCTCTCCTCTCCCCTCCCAGGTTGTCTCTGTACAGAGGCTGGTTCCCAGTCATCTCCAGTCTGTGCTGCTCCAACTTTGTCTACTTCTACACCTTCAACACACTGAAGAAAGTCATGGTGGGTAATCAGGGCCGGTCCAGCCCGGGAAAAGACCTCCTCATGGGCTTCATCTCAGGTAGGAGGACCGAACAGGGACCTTTTAGTGGTATTGGCTAAGTCACTATCAACCTACTGCCACCTATTTTATTTATGGACTCTAAGTCATTGATGTAGTTATATTAGGGAAGGGGAGTCTGAGAGGTGATTAACAGAGAGATTCATTGAAGAAAGTAGATTTGACCTCCATATTGAAATGTATTTAAATGTCTTTCTGTTGCCCGTGTTGTGTGTTTCTCCCCCAGGGGCAGTGAACGTGCTCCTGACCACGCCCATGTGGGTGGTCAACACCCGGCTCAAGCTGCAGGGGGCAAAGTTCAGGAACGAAGACCTCCAGCAGACCCACTACAGAGGCATCTTTGGTGTGTGTTATTCACTGTTGTCTCTTTTCAGTACTAATAAAATGTGACTTACTATCATCATACAATGTATGTTTTCGATTGCAGATGCTTTCTCGCAGATCATAGCCAGCGAGGGAGTGGGGACTCTTTGGAATGGTACACTGCCTTCTCTGGTGCTGGTCTTCAACCCTGCAGTTGTGTTCATGTTCTATGAAGCCATGAAGAGGAAAGCAGGCCGAGGAGGGAGGAAGGTGAGGGAAAGAGAGGAGGGAGCCAGCTTTGACACCTCTGTGGCGTGTCTGAGTGTCAGTCATGCTGAAAGTTTTTAAGCCTTTGTTTGTTTTTGTCTGCTCCTAGATTACATCAGCAGAGATCTTTCTCATTGGAGCTGTGGCCAAGGCCATCGCTACCACGGCGACGTATCCCCTGCAGACCGTCCAGGCCATTCTAAGGGTAAACAAATACACCTGCAAACTTGTGTATCTATAAACGCACACACCTGCTAACTGAACACTCATAGCAGTGTTTCCCCAACGTTACCCATCAAACTGTGTCCGATATCATGATTATGTGTACTGCTCAGTAAAATAAGTCCATATTTCCTGTACTCACAGCTCATTTTGTTGATTAAATTAGTCTTTCTCTCCCCCCAGTTTGGGCAGCACAAAGCTGAGGGCAAGGGAGGTCTACTGGGCAGTCTCCGAAACATGGTCTACCTACTTATGGACAGAATCAAGTGAGTAGATCACACACACAATGGAACTCTTGCGTCTCAACAGTCTGACTACTGCAATGTGGTAGGACATTTTCAGACCGTCTTGTGCCAATGAGTACATCTTGTGTTGATCCATGGACGTGTTCCCTCCCTGTCCTCTCCCCTGCAGGAGGCATGGTGTGCTGGGCTTATACAAAGGCCTGGAGGCCAAACTGCTCCAGACGGTACTAACGGCAGCCCTCATGTTCGTGGTGTACGAGAAGATCACCGCAGCCACTTTCAAGGTCATGGGCATCAACAAGAAACTGAAGCACTGAGGGTTGATCAAGCCCCTAGACCTCAACCTGCACTGGCTATACAACGGTGGTCACCCCCCACTCTGGTCCTGGAGAGGAGCTCACAGGGTGTGCCGGGTTTTGTTCCTGCCCAGCAATGAAACCCCTGGTTCAACGTTCAGATTGACCTATAGATGTTACCACGTATCTGGAACTTGATTCAGGTGTGTTTAGCACTGGGTTATGACAAAAGCCTACACACCTGTCTCCAAGATGAGGGTTGGTGACCACTGGGCTACCGACTCCCCATCCCAACTTCCCTTTCCTCAATCCCAACATACACCTCAACCAGAGATGGTGTCTCCTCTCTTTTCCCCTTACACTCAGGGGTTTATTCCACATACAGTATTCATATGTCTTCCCTACGCTGCCAATATGGGTGAATCTCTCTGGAAACGGTTGTACATGGTCTTATAGGAGGTGCCATAACTGTCTAGTCGCTAGTATTAGCGGTGAATGCGCTGTATAATACCGGTGGGCCAGCTCTAATAGTAATTTGGTATTGTCTCGCGGGCCAAATATAATTACCCCGCGGGCCAGAGTTTGACACCCATGGTCTAGCGTATGCATTCTGTGGCAATTGTATTATACCTGAATGAATGGCATTACATTTGAAGCTTGTTACTTGTTACAAAGCTTATTACTTTGTAGTGCTGATAACAACTAGCAGTTTTACTAGCCAACTCCTTTTGGCTTAGACGTTGTCTTGCCAAGTAGTTGTTTAGCAAGACGATGCCAAACAACTATTTGCTTAACAAGCTTGGACAATGCCCAAGCTAGTGAATAGCAATATTCTCAAGGATGTTGAGGGCTTGAGTGAAGCATCAAGGCATTTGCAAACATGACTGTATTCTATTTAAAAGTCTGTATATACTCTCCTTCAGCCCTGTGTTAAGACCACTGCAAACCCTTTCCGGAGAGTTGTTACTGCTCTTCAAAAGTAGGTGTTGATTTCTCAGCTGGCTGTGACAGCTTGGTGCCTACAGTTGAAGTTGGAAGTTTACATACACCTTAGCCAAATAGATTTAAACTCACAATTCCTGACATTTAATCTTAGTAAAAATTCCCTGTATTCCCAGTTAGGATCACCACTTTTTATTTTAAGAATGTGAAATGTCAGAATAATAAGAGTGATTTATTTCAGCTTTTATTTCTTTCATCACATTCCCAGTGGGTTAAAGTTTACATACACTCAATTAGTATTTGGTAGCATTGCCTTTAAATTGTTTAACTTGGGTCAAACATTTCAGGTAGCCTTCCACAAGCTTCCCGCAATAAGTTGGGGGAATTTTGGCCCATTCCTCCTGACAGAGCTGGTGTCACTGAGTCAGGTTTGTAGCCCGCCTCGCTCGTACATGCTTTTTCAGTTCTGCCCACAAATGTTCTATAGGATTGAGGTCAGGGCTCCGTGATGGCCACTCCAATACCTTGACTTTGTTGTCCGTAAGCCATTTTGCCACAACTTTGGAAGTATCCTTGTTGTCATTATCCATTTGGAAGACCCATTTGCAACCAAGCTTTAACTTCCTGACTGATGTCTTGAGATGTTGCTTCAATATATCCTCATACTTTTCCTCATGATGCCATCTATTTTGTGAAGTACACCAGTCCCTCCTGCAGCAAAGCACCCCCACAACATGATGCTGCCACCCCTGTGCTTCACGGTTGGGATGGTGTTCTTCGGCTTGCAAGCGTCCCCCTTTTTCCTCCAAACATAATGATGGTCATTATGGCCAAACAGTTCTATTTTTGTTTCATCAGACCAGAAGACATTTCTACACAAAGTACGATGTTTGTCCCCATGTGCAGTTGCAAACCGTAGTCTGGCTTTTTTATGGCGGTTTTGGAGCAGTGGCTTCTTCCTTGCTGAGCGGCCTTTCAGGTTATGTCGATATAGGACTCGTTTTACTGTGGATATAGGTACTTTTGTACCGGTTTCCTCTAGCATCTTCACAAGGTTCTTGGATTGATTTGCACTTTTCGCACCAAAATACGTTAATCTCTAGGAGACAGAACGCGTCTCCTTCCTGAGCAGTATGACGGCTGCGTGGTCCCATGGTGTTTATACTTGCGTACTATTGTTTGTACAGATGAACGTGGTACCTTCAGGCGTTTGGAAATTGCTCTCAAGGATGAACCAGACTTGTGGAGGTCTACAATTTTTTTGAGGTCTTGGCTGATTTCTTTTGATTTTCCCATGATGTCAAGCAAAGAGGCATTGAGTTTGAAGGTAGACCTTGAAATACATCCACAGGTACACCTCCAATTGACTCAAATGATGTCAATTAGCCTATCAGAAGCTTCTAAAGACATTACATAATTTTCTGGAATTTTCCAAGCTGTTTAAAGGCACAGTCAACTTAGTGTATGTAAACTTCTGTCCCACTGGATTTGTGATACAGTGAATTATAAATGAAATAATCTGTCTGCAAACAACTGTTGAAAAAATGACTTGTGTCATGCACAAAGTAGATGTCCTAACCAACTTGCCAAATATTTACCTTGTATTGCCTTTTAATGAAGCCAGTCAACCATTTCTCACAGTCTTATGATTTAATTCAGAATACAATAATGATTATTCTAAATACTTCTCTTATTTAAAACAAGTTTTCCCCAACCACCTAACAAGGAACAACTCTGGGCCCTAGTTATTATTAAAATACCAGTTGGCCATAAGAGTTTAACCTAGAAGAATGTCTGCAAGACAAAAGGCTACTTTTATTTATTTAGGTTTTCGGTATAAGATGAGTGTTACGTCATGTTTCACAAACTGTAGCCAGGAATGTTCAGTCAGTTTTACCTCATTGCTGCTCAACAGGTTTGTCTTCATTAGGGACCAACCGGACTGAAACAGGGAGGGACTACATGAACTTGTCCAATAAGAAACCCTCATTTTTATTTTACGTTGCACTAACGTTTTCTGTTTTATGCCCTAATGAACATAACCAAGATGAAAAGGAGAGTTGGTTGGGTCTGTCTGTAGAGAAATCGGATAAATACTTTTAAATATTTTTGACATTTAGATAAATAATCTTAATCTCTAGATTGGATCAACATTTTTCCAAATTGAAACGCATAGTATACATTTTCTATGCTATCTTGGAATATATCTTGTCTACTTAACTTGCACAGAACATGTGAAGGGGTTTATATTAAAATCTAAACTAGTTAAATGAAAATGGGCCAACTAGAAGAATCAATACATGTGCATTTTCCAATCTATGTAATGTTGTCATGCATTGTAATTGTTCACTGGAATTCTTGGGCCTGTACTTTTTTATGCTAAGTGCCTCCAAACCTAGGAACTAGCGATGGTGATGGACCAGATCTGTTGATCGCACTGTAAAGACTGACACACATCACATTCTGATTGTGCTGATCAGTAGTCAAATCTGTTATGTCTTAAAATCAGTAGTTCATACAACCCATAATCTGCTGCCTTGCTTAGCCTAGACAGTAGGCTATGTATGTAGATTGGATGTTCAGAATGATATGAACAGTATGTGACCTGTACTAAGAAAGCTGACTGTCTTCCACAGCAATAAATTATACAAGTTATAATAACTGCTTCTCTACATTTTACTATATCATCTTTGTTGCACAGAAATTCTGACTTACAGTGCATTCGGAAAGAATTCAGACCCCTTGACGCTTTACACATTGTTATTTAAAAAAAATCTATTTAACTAGGCAAGTCAGTTAAGAACAAATTCTTATTTACCATGACGGCCTACCCTGGCCAAAACCGGAAGACGCTGGGCCAATTGTGGGCCGCCCTATGGGACTCACAATCACGGCCGAATGTGATGCAGCCTGGATTCGAACCAGGGACTGCAGTGACACTTCTTGCACTGAGATGCAGTGCCATTGACCGCTGCGCCAATCAGGTGCCTTATTCTAAAATGTATTCAATATTTGTTTCCCCTCAATCTACACACAATACCCCATAATGACAAAGCGAAAACAGGTTTTTAGAAGTTTCTGAAAATGTATTAAAAATAAAACATACCTTATGTAAATAAGTATTCAGACACTTTGCTATGAGACTCGGAATTGAGCTCCGGTGCATCCTGTTTCCATTGATCATCCTTGAGATGTTTCTACAACTTGATTGGAGTCCACCTGTGGTAAATTCAATTGATTGGACATTATTTGGAAAGGCACACACCTGTTTAAGCTCCCACAGTTGACAATGCATGTCAGCAAAAACCAAGCCATGAGGTCGAAAGAATTGATCTTTAGAGCACCAAGACAGGATTGTGTCGAGGCACAGATCTGGGGAAGGGTACTAAAAAATGTCTGCAGCATTGAAGGTCCCCAAAAACACAGTGGCCTCCATCATTCTTAAATGGAAAAAGTTTGGAACCACCAAGACACTTCCTAGAGCTGGCCTTCCGGCCAAACTGAGCAATCGGGGGAGAAGGGCCTTGGTCAGGGAGGTGACCAAGAACCCGATGGTCACTCTGACAGAGCTCCAGACTTCCTCTGTGGAGATGGGAGAACCTTCCAGCAGGACAACCATCTCTGCAGCACTCCACCAGTCAGGCCTTTATGGTAGAGTTGCCAGATGGAAGCCACTCCTCAGTAAAAGGCACAGCCTGCTTGATGTTTGCCAAAAGGCACCTAAAGGACTCTCAGACCATGAGAAACAAGATTCTCTGGTCTGATGAAACCAAGATGTGACACTTGGCATTCAGGCTAAAGAGTTCAGTCTGGAGGCAACCTGGCATCCCTACAGTGACGCATGGTGGTGGCAGCATCATGCTGTGGGGATGGTTTTCAGTGGCAGGGACTGGGAGACTAGTCAGGATCAAGGGAAAGATGAATGGAGCAAAGAACAGAGAGATCTTTGATGAAAACCTGCTCCAGAGCGCTCAGGACCTCAGACTGGGGAGAAGGCTTACATTCCAACAGGACAATGACCATAAGCACACAGCCAGGACAATGCAGGAGTGGCTTCGAGACAAGTCTCTGAATGTCCTCGAGTGGCCAAGCCAGAGCCCGGACGAACATCTCTGGAGAGACCTGAAAATAGCTGTGCAGCAACGTTCCCCATCCAACCTCACCGAGCTTGAGAGGATCTGCAGAAAAGAATGGGAGAAACTCCCCAAATACAGGTGTGCCAAGCTTGTAGCGTCATACCAAAGACTCGAGGCTGTAATCGCTGACAAAGGCGCTTCAACAAAGTACTGAGTAAAGGGTCTGAATACTTATGTAAATGTCACTTTTTTTATTAGTTATACATTTGCAAACATTTCTAAACCTGTTTTTGCTTTGTCATTGTGGGGTTTTGTGTGTAGCTTGAGGGGGGGGGGGGGGGAACAATTGAATCAATTTTAGAATAAGGCTGTAATGTAACAAAATGTGGAAAAATTCAAGGGGTCTGAGTAATTTCAGAATGCACTGTATGTGGTTATAAGTCTATTTCCACTTCTGACTTGAGGAATGCTTAAGGACGTACAGTAGGACATGACAAGATGTGCCTTGGAATTCATGGAGAACTCTGGGACTAGGATGCATCCTGCAGATTTTAAATTAATAATCATTCTGTAAATTGCATTGAAATAAATGAAAGCTATGACAGATTAACATCTTCACAGAGCAAATATAGTTTTTTTTTTAGTTAATTCCATTCAGCACAACTGTATTGTAGAATCAAACTTTTACCTGGGATGTTTTCTACCATCTGCGATATTGTCAATGCTTCATTCAATGAAGGTGTCATTTATTATAGGACAAAGGACAATGCATTCTGACACTGGACAGTTTCCATGAAAACTTTGGTTAAAACTGCTTATGCAATATGTTCTTACAGTGCGTATGTTTTTTATGTGGCATAATTTAATTAATGTACTTCAGAACAGAAGTGATCGATATGCCCATGAGGTTAATAAAAAAGTTTGATTGGGAAATTAAATCTTGTTATGGTACTATTGTTTGACAGTTTCAGAGCAGACACTTCAAACTGCAACTGTTACATTCAAATCACTGAATTTTGTAATAAAATAAAAAAATACAAGTCAGAGATGAGCTGAAAAATTTAAATACTTCACATAAAAAAAGACATCACAAACCATTAGGAAAGATATGTCTTCTGTAAACCTGGACACCATTTGTGAGAAAGTCCCAAAAGCTGGTTTGTGAATGCTAAAGTCCATGCTGATCCACACTATATAACTCAGCCACTCTGGGAGGAAAATGGAAGTTGAATAAAATTACTTTCTTTATCATCAAAAACCGACCCGTCAGAACCCGCCTACTCCTTCAGGGCGCTTGGTGTGTTTCTACTTCATTATCAAATAACAGGTTTCAGCGTTAAAGTATTGCTTCAAGTCCTTACTGGTGTAAGGTGACAACCTTGGCCTGTACCCATAAAGCATATCAGAGTAGGAGTGCTGATCTATGCTCTGTTTTGCCTCCTAAATCAGAATGAATAGGATGAGGGACCTGATTCTAGATCAGCACTCCTACTGAGACGCTTTGTCAATACGGGCCATTGTCAGGTTTGTTCTGAATCAGGTCTGAGGTGGGTGGTGGTGTGTCTCACGACTGGTTGAACTGGTCATCTCCCTGATGTACCAGTCTGGTAGGAAGGAGTACTGAGAGTCTCTGTGGATGGAGTAGGTGACGTCTCGGTGTGGATCCCATGAGAACAGGTGCACCACCCTGACAGAAATAAATAACATAGTTAACTAGAGTCACAACGTTTCTAGGGAAACTCTTGACTGTATGCAATAGCAAGTTCTCTTAAGCTTTTTTTAATGGTAGCAGAAAGTAAAGGTTATGAGCACTTTAATAAAATAAGTACTTTAAAAAGAATCTTAACCATATCAAGCATCACCTTGGATTGTCTTCTGTGACCACACTCTTCACGAAGGACAGGAATTCACAGCAGAAGTTCATGCAGACAGTTGGCTTCCAGCAGTTGGTTTCATTCTGTATGAGAGAATAGAGACAACCACTTAGGACAAACAAGCACGCACATTGTTTTTAAACTCACAAAATAGGCATCCTATATTACACAGACTTACTGGGTTTCTGGTATGAGACCTGTTACAAATGTGTATGTTCTTTTTCAGAAGAAAATAAAACAAACCGTACCTTGATAAGCTGAGATATCTTGGAGATGTGGTAAGTCTCCACAGACACAACCACTCCGTCATGATCACGGAAACCAGCTACGATTCGCGGTACCCCAGGAAGAAAGGACTGGGCCCACCACTTTAGTAGTTTAAACCTGGATGGAGAACATACACAAGAGAAAACACACATTTTAACTCTTGAGAAAATGTTCCAACTGAAGATGTGAGGAGCTAGCCTTGGTTCCAGTTTCATTCTGTGTATATTCATCAGCAAAACATGTCTTTACCAGACAGTGACAACAGAGCCTTTTACTGGGCAATTCCATGGTAATGGAATTACGCTGAGACTCAGATTTTTCACTTTAAAATGTATGTCTAACAAAAAACATTTAAAAGTTTAACAAACCATACAACTCTATGCATAGAGACTACTTTTAACAATTTACACTAAGAATTTTACAAATACAGGAAGAACTGTGCAGATACAAAGTTTGGTTACCAAACTTTGCACCTGCACAATTTTTCAAGTAAATGTTTTTTTTTTATTGTGTCAATTGTTCAACATAGTCAGTGTGCATAGAGTTGTATGGATTGTTAAACTTTGAAATCAATGGCTTTTGTTTGGCATACAGTTTAAAGAAAAATATGAGTCTCAGCTAAATTCCGTTAACATGGAATTGTCCAACTGCAGATATCCAGAGATATAAGATATGGATATGCAGATGTGCAATCCGTCTCCGTAATAGGGGGCTAGTGCAGAGCGTATCTGTGGATAGTTTACCTGTGGAAGTTGCTACGTTGTTTGGGGGTGGAGATTTCCAGTGAGGTCTTCATCTCGATGTAGTTGGCTGGAGGAGACGGGGCCTTGGGGTCTTTGTCCCGACAGTCCACCTCGCCAGAGAACAGCAGTCTGTGCTCGGCTAGCCGGGTCTGGACTACAGTGCAGAAGGCCTCGTTGGTGTTTACAACCCCACCTGGATCTGGAAGACTCTGGGCGTCATCTGAAAGAAGATTACAGACATTTCAAAACCATCCAAGGCCTCCAACTACCATCCCAAGTATGAGAAATATTATGCATTTCTGGGTGAAGGCTTTTCAGGAACTGTACACCAATCTCAAGTGATATTGATATAAAACCATCAATAAAAACCATCAGCAATCAATCATCTGAAAGTCCACCACAACATACAGTGGCTTGCGAAAGTATTCACCCCCTATTTTTCCTATTTTGTTGCCTTACAACCTGGAATTAAAATGACTTTTTTGGGGGTTTGTATCATTTGATTTACACAACATGCCTACCACTTGAGCATGCATAAATATTCACCCCCCCAAAATCAATACTTTGTAGAGCCACCTTTTGCAGCAATTACAGCTGCAAGTCTCTTGGGGTATGTCTCTATAAGCTTGGCACATCTAGCCATTGAGATTTTTGCCCATTCTTCAAGGCAAAACTGCTCCAGCTCCTTCATGGATGGGTTCCGCTGGTGTACAGCAATCTTTAAGTCATACCACAGAATCTCAATTGGATTGAGGTCTGGGCTTTCAATAGGCCATTCCAAGACATTTTAATGTTTCCCCTTAAACCACTCGAGTGTTGCTTCAGCAGTATGCTTAGGGTCATTGTCCTGCTGGAAGGTGAACCTCTGTCCCAGTCTGAAATCTCTTGAAGACAAACAGGTTTCCCTCAAGAATTTCCCTGTATTTAGCGCCATCCATCATTCCTTCAATTCTGACCAGTTTCCCAGTCCCTGCCGATGAAAAACATCCCCACAGCATGATGCTGCCACCACCATGCTTCACTGTGTTCTCGGGTTGATGAGAGGTGTTGGGTTTGCGCCAGACATAGCGTTTTCCTTGATGGCCAGAAAGCTCAATTTTAGTCTCATCTGACCAGAGTACCTTCTTCCATATGTTTGGGGAGTCTCCCACGTGCCTTTTAGCAAACACCAAACGTGTTGGCTTATATTTTTCTTAAGCAATGCATTTTTTCTGGCCACTCTTCCGTAAAGCCCAGCTCTGTGGAGTGTACGGCTTAGTGGTCCTATGGCCAGATACTCCAATCTCCGCTGTGGAGCTTTGCAGCTCCTTCGGGGTTATCTTTGGTCTCTTTGTTGCCTCTCTGATTAATGCCCTCCTTGTCTGGTCTGTGAGTTTTGGTGGGCGGCCCTCTTTTGGCAGGTTTGTTTTGGTGCCATATTCTTTCCATTTTTTAATAATGGATTTAATGGTGCTCCGTGGGATGTTCAAAGTTTCTGATCTTTTTTATAACCCAACCCTGATCCGTACTTCTCCACAACCTTGTCCCTGACCTGTTTGGTGTGCTCCTCTTTATGGTGCCCCTTGCTTAGTGGTGTTGTAGACTCTGGGGCCTTTCAGAACAGGTGTATATATACTGAGATCATGCAACAGATGATGTGACACTTAGATTGCATACAGGTGGACTTTATTTAACTAATTATGTGACTTCTGAAGGTAATTGGTTGCACCAGATCTTATTTAGGGGCTTCATAGCAAAGGAGGTGAATACGCCAGGTCAGCGGAGTCAATCACCACCTTCCGGAGACACCTGAAACCCCACCTCTTTAAGGAATACCTAGGATAGGATAAAGTAATCCTTCTAACCCCCCCCCCCCCCCCCTTAAAAGATTTAGATGCACTATTGTAAAGTGGTTGTTCCACTGGATATCATAAGGTGAATTCATCAATTTGTAAGTCGCTCTGGATAAGAGCGTCTGCTAAATGACTTAAATGTAAATGTAAATGTACATATGCATGCATCACTTTTCCGTTTTTCTTTTAAACAAGTTATTTTTTTCATTTCAATTCACCAATTTGGACTATTTTGTGTATGTCCATTACATGAAATCCAAATAAAAATCAATTTAAATTACAGGTTGTAATGCAACAAAATAGGAAAAATGCCAAGGGGGATGAATACTTTTGCAAGGTACTGTAACAACTCAGTGCGTACAGCAAAAGAGGAATACAAGAAGCCTTCCTCTACCTGCACAGGTGTACTGTTCAAATTTGTACCCCCAGTACATCATCTCCTCGTGCCTCTCGGTGCGGTTCTCCCGGTCCCGGCGTGCAGCCTCCGTCTCCACCTCACTGATGTACAGTGTCCCCCCCATCCTGGTCACAGCCAGCAGCCAGCCCTCCCGGGTCTCATAAGGCGTGGTCAACAGCTTGGTTAGGTGGCCGCGCCATGTCACAATGTCTACACCTAATGCACTGGTAGGAGAGGTCGATCAAAGAATACATGTCTGTCAGAACACACAGGTTAATATAGTCACAGTCATTCCTTGTGACTAGGAATCACAGAATTGACTGAGGATATTGAGTGTGTGTATATTGAATATTGTGTCCATCACAACTGATCCCATTGTGAAATGTTTATGGCCTTGACTGACAATTAGTGGGCCTATATCTGTATAACTAGACAGAAAGGTGTTGCTATTGATGAATAATTTATCAATCAAAATAACATCTCTTAAACTGACACTAGTGGTGCTTACCATGGGGAAGAAGAAGCAGCTGTGTCCTTCGACTGCAGCTTGGACCTGTTTGCCAGGATCCATCTGAGGATGTGGTCCAGTTTCTCCTTCACCCTGTCGTCCCTCTTGACGAAGCGGCCCCTGTACCCGTCCCTCAAGTCGAAGTTAGGACAACTCTTCTCCGGCTCCACGTAGTAACGCAGCTGCCGGGAATCATTGAAAAACCTGCGCTCAGAGTCCAGGGAGAAATGTCCCACCTCCACAGGCTGTTTGTATAAGGGGAAGTCTCTCTCGTACAGCTGTCGTTGTATGCTCAGGCTCTGGGTTGGGGGGCTAGATGGGGGTGTTGAAGGGCCAGCCGGGTGATGGTTCTGACCGGGTCTGAA
Source organism: Salvelinus namaycush (assembly GCF_016432855.1). Lineage (NCBI taxonomy): Eukaryota > Metazoa > Chordata > Actinopteri > Salmoniformes > Salmonidae > Salvelinus > Salvelinus namaycush. Next base: position 31,087 of record NW_024060674.1, on the reverse strand, counting down.
GCGCTTGTGTTGGAAATGACCTCTCCCACTGTCATCCATGTCTCTCTTGAATGTTGACTGGTGGTTGTCGTGGTGATTGGAGTTTGGATGTTGTGGTCTGTGGTGGGACTGGTGGCGTTGGTCCATGGTGATCTAGGAAGAGACAAATATATCTGGTTAATAAATCATTCAAATAACAATTTGTGTCTGACTCAATCTCTTCCAATCTTTCCTTTTTGTATACTACTCCTAATTAAAAGCCCAAAGCAGTCCAAATGTGACTTTCCTGTGTTTTTTTTTTACATATTTCCACACTTTGAAGTGTGTGAAATTAAAAAATGATAATTCCCTTTTAGCTGTTTGAAAAGACTGCCTAAAATGTCAGTCTATTTAGGTGGGATGGAGTTTTAGCCTGCCTGGTGTAGATTAATTAATAGACCAATAAAAAGGGAGTTCCAAACCTGGGGCAAAACAGACGGGGTTGGCTTAGATTGTTGACAGGAGGAAGGATGACGGAAGCGGACACACTGATGTGGATTGGGAATCTAATGGCGGTAGAATCAAGGAGAATTTGAACATTGTTCAAAATAATGGAAAATGGAGCAAGATAACGTACAGGGCTGAGAATGACCCTTCGTATCTTGTAGGAGTGCGGTTTGTTAATGACGAGCAGCTGATCGGATTACTAATCTTGAAGAATCCATTTGATACAGTCAGGTCCATAAATATTTGGACATTGACCAAGGTATTATTGTTATTTTAGCTGTCTACCACAGCATATTGGAGTTGAAATGAAATAATGAATATGAGCTTTCATTTGAGGGTATTTACATCCAAAGCGGGTGAACGGTGTAGGAATTACAGCACTTTTTATATGTGGTACCCCCCTTTTTAAGGGACCAAAAGTAATTGGACAATTGGCTGCTCAGCTGTTCCATGGCCAGGTGTGTGTTATTCCCTCATTAGTTCATTTACAAGTAAGCAGATAAAAGGTTTAGAGTTTATTTCAAGTGTTGCATTTGGAATCTATTGCTGTTAACCCTCAATATGAAGTCCAAAGAGCTGTCACTGGCAGTGAAGCAAGCCATCCTTAGGCTGAAAAATCAAAACAAACCCATCGGAGAGATAGCAAAAACATTAGGTGTGGCCGAATCAACTATTTGGTACATTCTTTAAAAGAAAGAACACACTGGTGAGCTCAGGAACACCAAAAGGCCAGAAAAACTACAGAAAACAACTGGTGGATGACAGAATAATTATTTCCTTGGTGAAGAAAAAACCCTTCACAACAGTTGGCCAGATCAAGAACACCCTCCAGGAGGTAGGCATATCTGTGTCAGAGTCAACAATCAAGAGAACACCAGAGTAAATACAGACGGTTTACCACAAGATGTAAACCATCTGGAAGACCAGATTACAGTTTGCCAAACAACATCTAAAAAAGCCTGTACAGTTCTGGAACAACATCCTATGGACAGATGAGATGAAGATCAACTTGCACCAGAATGATGGGAAGAGAAGAGCATGGAGAAGGGAAGGAACTGCTCATGATTCGAAGCATACCACCTCATCTGTGAAGCATGGCGTGGGCATGTATGGCTGCCAATGGAACTGGTTCCCCTGTATTTATTGATAATGTAACTGCTGACAAAAGCAGCAGGATGAATTCTGAAGTGTTTAGGGCTATATTATCTGCTCAGATTCAGCCAAATGCTTCAAAACTCATTGGATGGTGCTTCACAGTGCAGATGGACAATGACCCAAAGCATACTGAAAAAGCAACCCAATACTTTTTTAAGGCAAAGAAGTGGAATGTTCTGCAATGGCCATGTCAATCACCTGACCTGAATCCAATTGAGCATGCATTTCACTTGCTGAAGGCATAACGCCCCAAGAACAAGCAGGAACTGAAGACAGCTGCAGTAAAGGCCTGGCAGAGCATCACCAGGAAGGAAATCTAGCATCTGTTTATGTCTATGTGTTCCAGACTTCAGGCAGTCATTTGCAACCCTGTATTAAAACTCACAATTTAATTTATGATTGTTAGTTTGTCCAATTACTTTTGAGCCCCTAAAATTGGGGGGGAACACATAAAAAGTGCTGTAATTCCTACACCGTTCACACGACTTGGATGTAAATACCCTCAAATTAAAGCTGAACGTCTGCACTTTCAGCTCATCTTGATTGTTTCCTTTCAAATCCTTTGTGTTGGCATTCAGAGCCAAAATGAAAATAACTTGGTCAATGCCCAAATATTTATGGGCCTGACTATATCCGAACTGGTGGAGAGTGCTGGGTAAAGTGAAGGCTGTGATGATCACGAGAGGCGGGCTTGTTTTGATTTTTTTGTACTTCTGCTGATCAGAAGGAACGTGTGTTGCGTCTCACCCGAGTTGATAAGTTTAACATGTCGTGTGTGTCTCTTAGAACAGGGCACCCCTCAAGGGGGTAATATCTGGCGTCTCGTGGGAAGTCGATGCACGTCAGATGAATCGTGTGGTGAATGATGAAAAGGTGAAGAGTCTATCTGTTCTTTTGTGGAGTGTCTCCTTACTCAAGTGCATTTAGGGTATATAAACTACAGAGTCAGAGTATTTATCCCAAGAACAACGCAGTGTGATCACTGCAAAGATTTTGGACATGTTTCAAGTGTTTTCAGAAGGGAGAAGCCGAGATGTCCAAGTTGTGTAAAAGATCATGTCCTGTGTTTTAAAAGTGATGAAAATGTTGCAATTGTGGTGGGAACCATGAAGCCAGGTCTTTGGAATGCCCGACAAGGGTGAAAGAGAATGAGGCGGCCAAAGTCAGGGCTGTCCAGAGCATTTCATATGCAGCAGCTGTTAAAAGGGTTAAGTGTTCGAATGGTGCTCCTGATGAGTCCATGGTGGTGGATAGGCCTTCACTGCAGCCTGCAGCGGTTGCCTTTCACCAGCAGGATCCAAATATTTTGAAGGTTAAGAAGGTGGACTTTGTGGCCTTTATAGCTTTGGTGATTAATGGTACTGCCAAGGTGGAGAGAAAGTCCAGGAAAATAGATATCATTGTGGATGCGGCGGAGCGGTTCCTGGGATTGAAATATTTCTCAGCGTTGGATGGAGTATTGTCACAAGCCGTACCACCCTCTCAGGCCCTAGAGCCTGTGAAGGGAGATATTGAGCTTTGAAGTAAGGAAGTCAAATCAAATGTTATTAGTCATATGTGCCGAATACAAACTTACAGTGAAATGTTTACTTACGAGCCCCTAACCAACAATGCAGTTTAAAAATTTGGATAAGAATAAGAAATAAAAGTAACAAGTAATTAAAGAGCAGCAGTAAAATAACAACAGCGAGACTATATACAGGGGGGTACCGGTACAGAGTCAATGTGCGGCGGCACCGGTTAGTTGAGGTAATATGTACATGTAGGTAGAGTTATTAAAGTGACTATCCATAGATGATAACAACAAAGAGTAGCAGTGGTGTAAAAGAGGGGGGGGCAATGCAAATAGTCTGGGTAGCCATTTGATGAGTTGTTCAGGAGTCTTATGGTTTGGGGGTAGAAGCTGTTTAGAAGCCTCTTGGACCTAGACTTGGCGCTCCGGTACCGCTTGCCGTGCAGTAGCAGAGAGAACAGTCTATGACTAGGGTGGCTGGAGTCTGACAATTTTTTGGGCCTTCCTTTGACACCGCCTGGTATAGAGGTCCTGGATGGCAGGAAGCTTGGCCCCAGTGATGTACTGGGACGTTCGCACTACCCTCTGTAGTGCCTTGCGGTCGTTGGCCGAGCAGTTGCCATACCAGGCAGTGATGCAACCAGTCAGGATGCTCTCGATGGTGCAGCAGTAGAACCTTTTGAGGATCTGAGGACCCGTGCCAAATCTTTTCAGCCTCCTGAAAGGTTTTGTCGTGCCCTCATCACGACTGTCTTTGTGTGCTTGGACCATGTTAGTTTGTTGGTGATGTGGACACCAAGGAACTTGAAGCTTTCAACCTGCTCCACTGCAGCCCGTCAATGAGAATGAGGGCGTGCTTGCTCCTGTAGTCCACAATCATCTCCTTTGTCTTGATCACGTTGAGGTAGAGATTGTTGTCCTGGCACCACACGGCCAGGTCTCTGACCTGACCTCCTCGCTATAGGCTGTCTCGTTGTTGTCGGTGTCATCGGCAAACTTAATGATGGTGTTGGAGTCGTGCCTGGCCTGGCCAATTTTAGTTTTGGTTGTGTCAATGTACTATTTTTATTTGGGTGGATTAAGTTAGTTTTCGATGTCATGTGTGGTTTTGGTGTTTTCCTTGGTTTTTCAACCCATCCAGTTGGTGGCGGCAAAACACCTTTCTGGGTTCTAGTCTGCCATAAAACCCACAGAAGAAGAAGTTCCAAACCTCTCTGCCAAGAGGTTGGTTTTCCCCTCCCCACTCCTAGCAAAATTCTTGTTTGAGAAATTGCTCTTTGGTAATAAGCTATTTCAGTTCCTTTTTGACCATTTTAATTCAAAACAATCACTGTAATTTACTTGATTGTTACCCAGAAATGATTTGATATTGATATTTTTTAAATATTTTTTATAATGTCTGCATTGGACTTTTAACTGATCTGGAAGAACAGGATGGATAGATGGAGAGCCAAAATGGGTCAATCACATTGCTTCTTCCTATTTATTCATGGCCACTGCAGTCTTTCTAGAAAATGTTTAGACATCGCTCTCCTTTGGGATGCAAACCACAGAAGTAGGCTGGCTAGCTAACTAGCGACTAACATACAGTATACAACAATAACACACACACCGGACCCAAACCTTCGGCTTCTGCCACTGCTGTCTCATATGACTGGCTGAAAGCAAGCGTAACTAAATTAGGTAGCTATGTGGACTAGATACGTACTATCACTGTATTGGTTATTACATAAATACTGTAATATGTTACATCAGACGTAATAACAGATTTAAAAAAAATAATTACACTACCCTCCAGTCAATGTAACTTCAGCATTGCAAATGCATGGCTAGCAGTCTAGCGAGCTAGCTAGCTAACAGTTGATGTAAATGCACAATGGTATTAACTTAGTAGCAGTTCCCTTCAACACAAACTGCATGCATGCTACATTATGTTATGCATGCTACTTTCTATGTTTTGATCAAGCAAAGCAGATGCAACTCATTTTGCAAAATGTGAATTTACTCACCACCGTCTTATTAGCAAGCTAGCTAACGTTACTTCTGTTTTGCAGGATGTGTAACAGTTGATCCTGACGGATAGGTGGCGGTATGTTTCGGAGTCGGGTGCTGTTTTGTCTATCTGACAGAATATTTTTTTCCGGTGTATGTTTAAACGATTGGAAAATCTTGTTTGACAAGGAGTTGCTACAGCAATGCTTTAAGTCAGGTATGGACATCCATTTTATTGCCAATGAATATATTTATGGAAAACAAACCAATATTTTGTAGTAATACCGTTATTATAAAGTTTAACGTTACCCTAGTAGACAGATAGCTAGAAGCTCGTTTATTTTAACGTTAGCATGCTGCTGCTGTCTGTCTTCATAATAACAACTGGCTACAGTAGCTAGCCACTAACGTTAGCAGTCCACAACGATTGTTAATGTCAATTGTTAATGTTTTCATGCCTCTCAGTTATGAACAGAAAACGGGCCCTTATATCAGACACGTTTAAAGTGAACAAACGAAGAGTTGGCAATGAGAAGCAGTTTGGAGCTGTCAACATTGGAGAAGGTGCCTTTTCTCAAACTTAAATGTAGCTAGCTAGCTAAATGTGTCAGTGTTTGACTTATTGTCCGTCTCCTTTCTTGTCCCTTTCTTTTCCCAGCGGGACCACTGGACGTCAAAGCCACCCTGCAGGACCTTATGACATTATTCCCACGCAAACTCTTCAATGACGCCCTTCCACAAATTGTCCTAAAACACCAACTCTACAGCATACACAATGATAGGACCCAAGTGGACAGGCAGCTTGTAAGCCCTATTTACATTTACATTTAAGTCATTTAGCAGACGCTCTTATCCAGAGCGACTTACAAGTACATACATTCATACTTTCTTTTTTGTATGTATGAATATTGCTGGAGCAGTGTTCTTCAATTCTGGTGGTCTCAATCAAATGTGTTATTTATTTTGTTTAGTTCTATTTAACCTTTATTTAACTAGGCAAGTCAGTTAAGAACAAATTCTTATTTACAATGACGGCCAAACCCGGACGATGCTGTACTGGGCACTAACAAAAACCTCCACACTTTGTTGGTCTCCAGGACCGGGTTTGACGAACACTACTAGTCCTGGAGAAATATTCAAATTTGTTGTCAATTTAGACCATTGCCTTGGTTGATCCGTCTATGTTAATGTCCAACATCTTCATTTTCATCATCTCTTTGTTAGAGTGACTTGAGGGAACAGGGGGAGCTGTTGATGTTCCAGCTGGGCTTTGACGCCGAGGCCTTTGGGTTGGTGTTCGCTGCAGACTACAAGGCTAAAGTCCTGGCTGGGGAGGAGGGGAGAGGGACACGGGGCACAGTGGATAAATTCCTGGAGAAAGTGCTGCCCTCCTGCAAAGACCTGAGCTTCAACAAAGAAAAAATGCTAAAGGAGTTTCTCTTCACAGACTCAGAGATAACGTACAAGGAAAAATGCTTAAAAACAATAAAATAATCTTGGTCTCTTCATGTATTGAAAGTCATTGTTTGAATGCGTTTCTACTATAGCTTGTTTGCCAGACACAGATTAAGCCTAGTCCTGGACTAAAAGGCTATGTCAATGGAGATTCTCTATTATACATGATTTTTAGTCCTGGTCTAGGCTTGATCTCTGTCCAAGAAACTGGCACTGTGTGTAAGATTTTTTTAAATTGTTTGAGAGGGTGGTCATCTATGCTGCATCTTATCCTTTTCATGTATCTGAAAGTCTCTGTTTAGATGCATTTGCTCCATTGTAAATGAGTCACTAATAACTTGTTCTATTTCCCACCCCCACCCAGGCAACTGGTGAAGTCGGGGGTTCTGACTGTGAGGGACGCTGGCAGCTGGTGGCTCTCCATCCCCAACTCTGGCAGATTCACCAAGTACCTAATACAGGGTCAGCTACCAAACAAAGAAGTTATTCGCACTACTTTGCTTATGGAGTGTTGACTGTTTACTATCTTCCTCCCCCTGACCCAGGTCGTAAAGCTGTGCTGGGCATGGTTAAGAAGTCCAAATATAACGAAGTCTTAAAGGCAGAACTAGAGGAGAGGCAGACCAACTCACAGGTTAAATTCCAGATCAAGTACCACATCCATGACATCATTGGTGCAGAGCTAGTAGAATGGTGAGACTGGTTTTCATGTCAGTAGGACCAAGAGTTTTCCCTGAACATCATGACACTCTTGCACACACCCACCACTTATGCTGCTGCCATATTGTTTATTATTATCTGTCCTGCTACCAGTCACTTTCTCCTAATCCCTGCCTACATGTACTGTACATATCTACCTCAACTAATCCAGTATCCCTGCACAGTGTAAATCTGGCACTGACCTTGTATACAGCTTACATGTTCCTTTTTTTTCTTGTGGCTTTTAAGTTTTACTATTTTGATATTGACTGAATACTGGGAAGGGATGCAAGTTAAGCAATTTACTGTACTTGTGCATGTGACAACTTGGAACTTGACCATGAAAAACTCCTGGGTGTAGCCATCAACTATTCTTGTCGACTGAAATGTATCTAATACAATTGGTCATGTTGTACCCAACTAACCAGCTCTTTTCTTTTTTTAGTATACCCACAACTTCAGGAACAGTGTTACGGTGTGTGGACTACTGAACTCAACTGACTGAATACAACAACCTGTTTCATGGAAGAAACTGAACATGACGAGAGGCCATGTTACACCAAATGAATCTGTGGTTAAGCATTTGTTATTGCCTTGTTTCTGAAGTTTTTTTCTGCCAAATAGGTCAACCCAAAGTGAAACCTTGTAGGTTGAAATGCCAATGGTGTAAACTAAAACCTTGTCTGGTTTGTAAATCATTTTAAAGGTTCCTTGACTTGTTTTAAGACAATTGCAATGTGGATCCTACAACCAGCTATACTCATGCTCAGAGTCCTCAGAGGAAGTACAATAGCATGTCAGTCCTTAAGAAAAAGCTTAAACACTAATTGCGAAACTATGAACCTCAGTGCTGTAACCACTAAATATGAATACCTCAATTGAGAAGCTAAGTACTGTGACATATGAATACCTCAAATGTAAAGGCAAAGTAAATGCACAAAGTATGTTTAATTCAAATGTATTGATTCTGAAAGTGACAAATTGCTTAATCCATAAAACCAAAGGGCCACAACATTGGCTCAGAGCACAGCTTGATGCCTGAATAAGTCACATATCTTGTAGTTCAAATATGTAAATGCAAAAAATATAAAATGTATGTAGCACATTTCATGCCATCTGCATTAATTACAAAACGCTAGACTTGTATGAAAATTAAAGGTTTATTTGAAGTTGATAAACAATATAGCATTCAGGTTAAAAATACAGTGAGTGAATAACTTCAGTGGAATGTTTTTAATACAAAATAGCCAATTGTATTCAAATGATTATAACCAAAGATGAATATATATACACACTACGTCGTTACTGACTGTAGCTTAGTTACTGTTAGATCATTCCTCAGCCATTTAAATGCTCTCTATTTTGCTACTTCACCTTCCAAGTAGTTGTGGCTACTGTGAATCAAATGGGCTATTCACAAAGAAAATACACAGAAGAAATCGCTGCATGAATGGTTTCTGATAAATGCCCAAAGACTAATATAAAAAGGTGCTTTATCTCATATCGACACCCAAAACAGTCCTCACATCCAATCTTCTCATATAAAGTCTCAAGCTTTGTTTTTCTCAGGCAACGATTCGGTTCAGACAGTACAGGGAGGACAGAGCAGGAGCGGGTGGGGGATACAACATTTTTGACTGACAGGTCCAACGAGGCACGACAGCTCTCCCATTAAATACTGAAGGATCATGCTTTTTCCAATCGACAAAAAGCACTGTTGGCTAGACCAGTGTTTCCCAAACTCAGTCCTAGTCAAATTAGATTTATGGTACATTAATTAGTAGTTGGAGGTGAAAATAAAACTGGTGATGCTATTAACTTGGCTAGATCTGGATTTCCATGTTATAAAGAATGCCATCTCACCCATGTAACCATTAACTGCAGTGCATCATGCCAAATTATTAGCTGTACTGTTAGGAGGTAAACCTAAAAAATTTGCCACAAGTTTAGTGTCGGTCTGCTGTACAGCTTCTAATATCTGCAGTACGCAGTTTGGCAAATTCACGCTCCACCCAAAACAACCTATAAAGACTGTAAACAAACAATATGGACTATGAGTGTAAGAGCAACAAATCAAAAACATTTCATCATCCTTCTCACAGAAGTTTAAATCCATTTTTAGAAGGCCTCTGGAATCTCTTACACTTCAGTGATGTGTGTCTATGCAAAGAAAAGGACTGGGTTCAGATTGTCATCAAAACCCATTCCTAAACCTATCTGTATGTTCAGTTTCTTTTAACAAAGGAACAGTTTGTCCCAGTGCTGTACTAGTAGCGACTAATATATATATATAAAAAAGGAAGGAAAGATTCGGAAGTAAAATGCTTTTGTGTCTGCGTTGTCTGTTTCCCCGCCCGGCGAGTGCCCACTTCCCGACACTTCCTGTCTGCGGGGTTCTAGAGCAGGGAACACTTCCTTCTCCTCTTCTTGACGGGCGGGGGGCAGAGGACTGCCCGGATGGCCTCGTCAAACACAGTCTTCAGGCCGCGCTGGGTCAGGGCCGAGCACTCCAGGTACTTCACCGCACCTGAGCGACAGGAGAGAGAATGAGGAGACTGTTACTACTAATGCATAGCTCTGAAGGGTGTGCATGTGCTGTCCTAGCAGGAGAGAGAAGCCAGTTACTCTTCACTCACTCCCTTTGAGACATCACTTTCTAAAGCCTTACTCAGAGAGCATGACTACATCCTAAGTAATGCATGAGTACAACCACTTTCTCCTGGTTGAGAAGGTTATCTGCATTCAAAGCATGAATTGTCCCTAACAGTAAACACGCTCCCTAAACCTGCATTCATTGTCACTGATAGACACTGAACACATACCGATCTCTTTGGCCATGGCCAGGCCCTGGGGGTAGGTGATAGGGGTGAGCTTCTTCTCCCTGAGCTTCTCGATGGTGTCCTTATCGTCCCTCAGATCCAACTTGGTGCCCACTAGGATGATGGGTGTGTTGGGGCAGTGGTGCCTGACCTCTGGGTACCACTATGAAGAGAGACCACATCGGGCATGTCACTTTCATAGGGTTCCCATTCAATTTGTCATTACAGTTTCCACGACTTTTCAAAAGATTGATCAATATAACCAGTAAAATCAGTTTAATCTTATGAAGAATTAATATGGACTGTCTTTTCCAAAGTGCAGCTCTGAAAAATAGAGATAGACAATTTAAATGTGTTTAAACTGAACATCATGTGCTGTGTTGTAGACAAGCTCCTTGTATTGAATTCTTAAGAGCTATGATGAGTTGCTTCAAACAGGGCACCCACCTTGGCACGGACATTTTCAAACGAGGCAGGACTCACGAGGGAGAAACAGATAAGGAACACATCCTGGAGAGAGAGAGAGAGGGGGGGAATAATCTCAGTCAGTACCTGTGATAATCACTTCCGCAATCACAGTGTTTCTTATATACAAAGGTGTGGGTTTCCTTATATCTAAAACGTCCTTATTATTACCCACAGAGACAAGGACTATGCTATTTTTGACAGAATGTCCTGTAAGTACACAAAGGCTTCATTTCAAACAAAACAATTGTAAGGAAGTTTCAGCTGTTCCCATGGAAATGCATGTCTGGTCTGTCAATCTTACCGTCTGTGGGTAGGAGAGGGGGCGGAGTCTGTCGTAGTCCTCCTGTCCTGCTGTATCCCAAAGGCCCAGGTTGACTGGTTTTCCATCCACCATCACATTGGCAGAGTAGTTGTCAAACCTGTAGGGATCAGTCAACCGCTATGAGTTTGGGTATAGGCTAATACTCAACTGCAGACAACAAAGGAGAGAGAAGTGTATCCTATTTAACTTGATGTGAAAACCTAAAAGTGCATAGCTGTTTGTATCAGACTAACTATAAATCATATTTCTATAAGGGAACAGAAGAACATCTATAGATGTTTTTACAGAAGCTCGTAATCCTTATTTAAAGGGATCAACAGGTGAAACAATAACAAAGCGTCTCCGCACCTCTTTTGGTAGAAAGCTGAAGGATGGCCCTGGAGAAATGTAACCAGTTAAAACCATAGACTGACCTATAGATGCAAGGACTGACCATCCAAGACATCAAAATGATAGACCAATTTAGACCTGTGACACCAAGTAGGGGCAAAGAATTATCAGTTGGAACAGAAAACCAGCAGGCCACCAACCCTCATGGGGTAAAAGTTGTAAACCAACACTATATGGCTATTCATTTACAATAATTACAAACATTGGAGTTAAACAAGCATACATTTTGGGTTCTGATGGGGTATGGCAGTTAAACTAAGCTCATGGGGCATTTATCAGTTATATTCTTTAAGAATCAATGGGTATCTCTCGTTCATTTATAAATCCAAAAATGGAAGTAGCAGCTGCAGATTTCCCCTTTAACATAATCATTTGAATGTTTTACTGTATTCCCTCTTATGAAGAACTGGTTTAAACTGGTGAAAAACTCCAGTGACCAGTGACCATCAATAATAAAAAATCTGGTCATCTAAACCAGTTTATGTTACTGATACAGATCAACATAACAAGTTAGTGCCAGGTCAGATAAGACCTAAAAACCCTTCTGGTAATTTACATCGCTGTGTTGTCCCCAAGTATTTCTTCCCCTAAGGGAGCGCACACACCCCACCGAATGTCAATCTGCCGGTCATCTGCTGTTTGTTCGGCACAGTATGTTTTAGGGACCACCCCGCCAATGGACGTCTGACTGACAACATTTTCATGTGATTCTACATGTAATTTGCAAACCAATTCTACGTCTGGCACTCTGTTCAGAGATGCTAAGTACTCTTGGCTGGCAAACGCTACCGGTATGATGCTAAGGCCCCCAGGTTAGCATGATTAGCATCCCAAGCTGCCAACAAACATTTCCCCACCAAATCCAATTGAAATCCTATTTGCAGGTTTAGGTGGGGGGCAAAAGACAGCAATGTAGATTCCCTCCCTACCTAGCCTGAATAATGGTTGTGGAGACTGAGACAAGGGGAGAATTAGAGGGGTGTGGTGCTGGGGGTGTCTGGGTCCAGGGGGTTCCCAGGCCAGGCCTCCCTGCCGGGGGCTGTAGAGGTACTCACACTGTGGGGATGTACTCTCCAGGGAAGGCATTGGTTGTGTAGCTGATCAGCAGACATGTCTTACCCACAGCTCTGGAAGAGGAGAAAATAAAGGCACATGTCAATATTATGGAAAAAAATCATAGGCGTGCATGCCATATGCCAATTTTATAGCACGATGTCAATCCTCTGAAAGAACCATGCTAAAGACATGGCTAGTCTATTATAGAGGGCATTGAGGTCCCTACCAAACTTGAATCTGGGTGGATGGACAAAACACACTTCAAAATCTACCTTGAACGATTGTATTCCCTGCAGCCAGAAACTCAGACTTGGTTCAAATGAGTAAGGTTGAGATTAGGCCTAGCCTCAGCCAAGATGTCTGATGCCATGCAATGCCATCCTCTACACATTAATGATCACACATTGATGATCACACATTTCAGAGCAACACCTGCTTTTTTTCAATGATCTGAGGTTCAGTAAAACCAACTCAAGTCCGTAACTCTTTGAAATGTGGCCTAGTCACCATTTCAAAAGATAAAAGGCTAGCCGACGAATGGGAGTGGACAGTTATATTACCTCCTTAAATCAAAGAATAGAACAGTTCAGCCGTGGTTCCATCTATGACATGTGGGCTTTAATTTCTCCAGCTGCCTACAATATCCACCACACCCAGCCCAGAGGCTGCATACTCTGTTGTGTACACCCTCCCCTCCCTCCTACACATTATGAGTGGAGTGCCCAAACAGATCAGAGGTTTTCTGATACGGTCATCCAAAAGTGCACAGTTATTTGAGTGGCTAACTACCAGCCAGGTGAAGAACAGGTTTGACCAAGAACCACTAGGGTAACTAAAATATGTTACCAAGTTTGTTACCTAATTGTTGGGTAATACCTACCTACCAACCACTGGCAAAGGCTTTGTATCACCCTGGTTAGCAAGCAGAGGTCGGTGAAGTGCAGTGAGTCACCACGTCTTATAACCACGCTCACTCCTCAGGTTTGACCTGAGGCCATTTAACTTGGTTGGGAACTGCAAACATCAAGGAGTTATACAGTCTAGATGAAATACTCCCTATGATCCAGACATGAATATTCATATATAGAGTGAGTCAGTCCACCTGTAATGGTCTGGGATAGTTGAATGCATTCAGTGGGTAAGTGACTAGGTATCCCCTTTCCCTCTCTTTACTTCACACCTGGAAAATGTTTCTACAGAAACATTAGCTTGCTGGCAAAGATGATGAATACCGGTTAACTGTTTTCACAATTTAGATTCAATGAAATGACCAAGTAAACAATGACAGAAATAAACTGGAGACAAGGTTTACTTGAGCCCAAAAAATACAAAAACTTCAAATACAGCTTGCCAAGTACCTCAACTCCTCCATGAAGTTGAGCACAGACTGGAGTTTTTAAAGGAACCTCCGACTTCAATACTTCAAAAATATACATTTGTAAACCCTTACATGTATCTATGTTTGTCCTCTGTTGCGTGCCTTTATTTGTTTGCTTTAAGCCCTACTTTAATAAAATGATCAAATACAATCGCTGACTGTTTCCATGTTGATTCAATTGGCACAAGCGCGGAGTTGCCATCATACAGCAACAGTCGGTGGTTGTATTTTATTAGCGTTTTATTAAAATGTATGATTTCAGCAAACAAATGGCCTGCAACAGAGGACAAACACAGGTAAGTAAGTGTTTAATAATTTACATTTTTAAGTATCGACGTATAGTTACTATAATTTTTGGGCAACATCATATCCGTATGATATTACTCCAAGTATCGACTTGTAAAAAACAAAATAAGAATTGGTAGCGGAGTTTAGATACTTGGCTAGAATATAGACATGTTTCAGCATCTGAACGTACACAGCTATGGCAGAGCAGTGATTTAATTCATAAAGTTAACACACCCACTTAATTTAGTCCCATTGAAGGGGACTAAACCAGCTAATTTGCACAAATAACAATTGTGAGAATAAGCATGTATTTGCTTGCGTAATGTTGGATTGTCATTGAACTTGTTAGTTTGGTAGTTACCTAGCCTTTAGCTAACTTTTCACTTAGTTAACTTACGTTAGCTAGCAAGTTAACACATTTGCTAGCTATATTATTTATCTATTGACATTCACACCAAATAGATAGTTACTTAGCTATAATGGTACATCGTGTATTTATAGTTAGTAAACGTTCATAAACTTACCCGTCCCCAACCACGACACACTTTATGGCCTGCATTGTTCCGGACCGTATTACCAGACTGGTCCAGATGCGTCGCTAAGTCCGTTTACTAGCTTGGGTGCTAGCTTAGTTACCCACTCTTTTGTCTGAACTTGTTCAAACTTGAAATGTCTGGAATGATTTGGTCAAAGTAAGACTGATTGACAAGGTTAATGTCTGTCTTTTCGAAAGTGTCCGATAAGATATATTTTTTTGAAGTGATCTTGCTACATTCCCATACTTTCTCAACTGGAAATTATGGAGCAAACAGCTGCTACCACCCATTGATGAAAAAACAGAGCTGCGTTTTACATCGCAAAACCGTGCGGAACTATCCGTTCACCGGGTCACTTCCGGTTGCTTTAGACGCCCACGCACGGATTTAAATCACTGATGTGCAGTAGTTTAATCCTAAAACAAAATACAGTACATTGTGATAAAACGAAAGAAGCATCAAATTAAGAAAATGGATATGAACTTGTATCTTTCACATAACATACATCCAATTATTTAGAAGTAAGTTAGCCGTTTGAAAACGTGTACCAAAATACACATTTGAGAAGTGTGAACAACTTTTTCAGTTTTCAGGTAGTGTGGAGTTATCAGAAGATAATATGCTGACATCGTGATGTTAATATACGGTATGCAAAGGTATCTGGTATACTTAGTAACCAGAACAGTATAAGAGAGACTAGTTTATCCAAATGATTATATCCTCAAAACAATAACAGAGTATTTACGGACACCATAGACAGTTACACCATGATGACGTTGCCGGATATCATTGCATTGCAACTTCCGGAGTCACACTGTTAATGTTCCGTTTGACCAAAACTGGAAAAGAAGGGTGGATTTATCGTTTGGGGTGGGGTACCTCGTCAAAAGACGAAAATATGAATGTTAAAAACTCCAGACAACGATGGCAGTATGCACTGTTGTATCTTCTTAACTTGTAAATAAGATTCCGGTGGATAATCGCCGTTGCAGACATTGTCTTATGGCGGGTCTGTCTTATTTAGTGTTCCGTTTTTCGGGGTCCGCTGGTCGGACTTATGGGGTGTTTTCTAAAGGATTGACGAGGACTTTGTTGATATTTTTTGATCTCGCTTGGCGACTGCGAATCAGATTCCCATACCTCTATCTCATCGCTTCGATGATGTTCAATGTGCGATTACAGGTAAACATATTCCTGGCTAACCTTGCACCTTAACGGTGCATACAGTTAGCTAGAGCGAATATATTATCTTATCTTCACAGATTGACTGAGCTATCTTAGCAGCTAGCTCGCATGCTAGCTAACGTTTGTTAACGCGACAGCTAAATAAAGGTAATTTGCTAGTTTGCTAGCTAGTCTAAGAAGCCACAGCATAAGATTTGGCAATGCAAATCAAGTTTGAAGTACAGTATCACGACCATAAAGGAGGCAGATTTAGAAAGCCACTGCCCACTTTGACACGTCATGCTTTGTTGAGTGTCATTTCTTGTTTTCATACATTCACCATATGTCAGATTTCCAATTTTTAGCTAACTGTCTTTGTCTTTTCCTATTTGCAGGTCCATATTGAGATTCACTGAGTGTAGCTACAACTGCCACAATTGAGGACCCAACACCCCTGACTCTGCTCATTTGTGGGCATCCTCAGTCAGAACTTTCCAAAGAGACCCTGCAGACCTCACACAATCAACAATGTGGAAGAGGGCACTAGTATCAGGGGCCAGTATGACAATGCGCAATGTTACACGACCGTTGTCTCAGCCACCCCTTGTCATAGGAACCCAGTGCCTTTGCTTGGGAAGGACACCATGATGATGTCATTAACAATGGCCGCTGGGGTGTGCTGAGATTTGTGAGGTTGTACTGGGATATATCTCTCACAGCCACTCGCCACCAGAGATTCTTGAGCTACCCATCTGGTCAGAGGAGACATAGGAAAGGATGACCAGTGGAATTCGACACTGCCTTTTTGTCGCAGACCACAAGGAGGACTGAGAAACAAAAATTACAATGACAACAATGTAATGAATGTTTTTGGAAACTTTCTTATTTCTTCTTCCTCTTAGAGTTCTGCTTGATGTGTTCATCAGTGCACATCTGTAATTGTCTCCGAAGGAAAAACTGGAAACTTGTCATATAGTTCCCCTCATAATGAAACACAGTATCCACTAGCTTACATCTCCACCGCATGACATAAACCAGTGCATGTTTTCTATTCTCAGTGGTTTGGGCATTTTTTTTGAGCGGTTTTGAAAAAGTTTGTTGGCCAATGGAAAGATGGTGCAGTGAGTTGGAAAGTGGAAGAGGAGAAATTTCTGTGTAGGTCAGCAGGGCTACTGTTACAACCTTTCAGTGTAGCTCAGCAGAGCTACTGTTACAACCTTTCAGTGTAGCTCAGCAGGGCTACTGTTACAAACTTCCAGTGTAGGTCAGCAGGGCTACTGTTACAACCTTTCAGTGTAGCTCAGCAGAGCTACTGTTACAACCTTTCAGTGTAGCTCAGCAGAGCTACTGTTACAACCTTTCAGTGTAGCTCAGCAGGGCTACTGTTACAACCTTTCAGTGTAGCTCAGCAGGGCTACTGTTACAACCTTTCAGTGTGGGTACGGTCACCTTTCAGTGTGGGTACGGTCACCCTTCAGTGTGGGTACGGTCACCTTTCAGTGTGGGTACGGTCACCTTTCAGTTATAGAAATGGCAAGGTGCTTGTTGTGTAATGTGCATCTATCCTTAGTGTCACTTCTTCTCACTGATTTGGAATGGAATGTTGCAGTGTAGGTGTCAGGCAAAGAGGAAGGATCCAGGAAAGGAATGACTGCATGACACACACACACACACACTTGTGTCACCCACTTCTCTGTATCGGTCAATGGAGCTAACGAGGTGGCATTTTAGATCTGAAATAAATGGTTTATGATTTTGTCTTTGGTATGCACTCCTCCTTATTTCTCAGTAAAGTGTTTATGGGTTTTGTCAATTCTTGAGTCACTGTATTAAAAGGGTAAGGAATTTAATATGGTTGTACCTCCTTGGAAACAATAAATTATTAAACAATCAACTATTTCTGTAATTTTATATTCTATGAAATTACTTTTAGGTTATAATCTTCATCATCTTGGATTCATACACAAAACACTAACCTCTGCCCTCTACCCTTCTACACCCTCATGGTAATGTTTACTTAAGTGGGTAAGATCTATAGTAAGGATTTTTGTGTTAAATCTGTTATTTAACCCGTATATCTCATCCAATCTATTATTAGAGAGTGTCCAGAGGGCATAGCAGAGATACCATTTCAAAGGAGAACAGTGGGACTATTGAGGTCATTCATTCATCCTCCCAAGATGGATTACATAGCCCACAGATCATTTGCAATGTGGATCAATTCATTTAATTAAATGTGGATTTCAGACAATTTAATTACAGTCAATTCAACATATCCCCTTATGGATGAAGCAGGACATTGTCTGCAATCAAGATGATCCATTGGTAAAGCTGCTGCTGATCTGTTAAAGATTGTCTTAGAAACATATTGTAAGGGAGTGAACGTTATTTATAATAAGGGTTACATGGAGAAAATCAGACCTCTGAAATGAAAATGGTTCGCCCTTCCTTCAGCAAAACATATTTGACCTAAACACTCCCTGAATGCTTGAAAAAAAACAAGTGACCCTCTATACCCAAAATGATAATTTAAACAAAGTGAATAGCAGAGAACATGCCTACCGTTTACCCTCACTTCTTGGACAGGCCAGAACCTTAGATATGCAGTTTTAGAAACTGTTCTTCATCCTGTAAGCATTATATGGCAACTCAGGAATGTTGATAGCAAGAGTAGGGGTGGAAAGATCTCCTTTATTGTAAAAGCATTGCATGAACCTTTCATCTTATTTGCAGGACCAATAAAAAAAGGCCTTTTATAAAAAAAAATACATATTAGCAGAATTGTTTTAATACCGCGCAAATTCGCGAAATGACAGGCTAAGAATGGACAGAGAGATAGGCCTCTGTGTTCATCTTAACATATTTCTCTAATGCCAAATCAGTGTCTTGTTTGCAACTAAACTGTCCCTATTTGCAAATAATAAAATCTGAGACGTCATTAGGAATCTGAGAATAGTACTCTCAAAAGTTAGGTTTACCTTTCCACCCCAGACAGAGTGACCTGCTACCGACGCAGAAAAATGTAAGCTGCTGGCTAGGGTTTCCTTAAAATCTGTCTGGGTTTAAACATCTTTTATTGTACAGAAAGTGAATAGCTTAATCAATTGATAGTGACAGAATTAAAGTAAAAAAATGTGTCTCCTCGGCTATATAAGGTTGTAGCTCAGCATCTGAATGTCAAAGAAATGAAACAATAATATCCCTATATGCATGGGAGTCTTTCCTTGGTATTTTACAGCTTGTTTCTAGCATAAAGCATTGCGGACCAAATCACTGTTATAAATCACTTTATATAATCGGATCCATTTTATTTTCTTCAAAATCTTAAGCAAACAAGAGGTAGGTCTGTGCTTTTTGCCATTTTCTTTCATTAAAAGTAGGCCTATGGTACCCTCTCATATCCCTTCATTTCGAGTCTCGGTTTTAACTTAATAGCTTATGGATATAGCAGCCTATAGCCTAATTTTGTCTGTCAAACAGGAAGCCTACCTCTTATTTCTTAAATAGGTAGAAATAGGCTCCAAAACAAAGCCCTATTGTTGTTAGTAAAATGAAGTCTAATTAAAATGAATACTCAAATTTGCCTACTTTCAGCACCATGAGCTGTCCATTTTAGATTGCTTGTGCCGCAGCTGCAGCTTCAAGTTTCAGCACCACAATGTAAGTTACTCGAATCTGTCTTATTGTGAGGTCAATAACTCTGATAAATAGCCCTACACCATGGGCAAGAAACATATGGTTTTAAATCAAATCAATTATAGTAGTAGCAAGCTGTCAAAGTTTACCTCCGGTCCTCCTCATCTTCACGCTCTCCTTCTCGAACTGAGCAGAAAATAAACTATAAAATACACAAGATAGTGAGTTTTTTGGACTAGGCCTAATCAAAAATTATTTTCGGGAAGAAGCCTTTGACGCTCCTCCTGACCTGTCACCATAGGCCTAAACAGCACAGCCATTGGTTAGGCAGCACACAAAAAAGTGTTTGATCAGCAAGAGCAGAGCAGACCAGGGCTCAGTGTTGGAATTTCCATTGCAGTGTGTAAAGCTGCCTAGTTTAATTTACACCATCCCAGCAGCTATATTAGAAATATAACTTTGCCCTGTGCTTCTCCAAGCATGCACTTCGTAGCCTATAGGCTATGGATCATTTGATTGAGACCACACTAAATAGCCTATAGGCACAATTGATATTTCACACCCAGTGGAGAATCAGAGATGAAGGGCGGCACCGGACACACATCAATACATAGCCTAATAAGCAACTAATTCTAAAACACTGAGAAATATTGAAATTTCATCAATTAAAAATTACACGACCCTCCCCTGAAATAGATTTTAAAAACTTAACCCTCCCCTTGACTGAAATTGGAAAAGCATGACCCTCCTCCATTTTCCTCCAGGTACCCATTATGTAAATATGGATCCTTCCCTAATGAAACAATAATACTGTATTAAATATGCATAACAGAATATGGTTTGAATAGTCATAATGGCGGTTGTCCTATAGCTCACCAAGAGCTAAGAATTTGTGAGAATTGTTGGGTAGTACATCCTTTATAGGAGAATTGTTTGGTAGTGTATCCTTTTATCTTGACTTTGCTACAAGCTACAACTAGAGCTGATGCTCTATGTTTGTCCACACGGTGGCAGCAGCTCCTCACTGCTAGTTTACCACCTTCCCAACTCTTGCTGAAAGCACATCACTCATGCCCCCTAGACCTAGTATAAATGGAAAATATAGAAGTGAGACAAAATAAGTAATTTGCTTTTTGGTCAATAGTAATGTCTATCACTGGTGACTTAGTCCTACCATCATTTTAACAGCGAACAGCTCTCTGATTCTCCTCTTTTCTTATCTCAGATACAATATACCCAAAACTCTTTAACTAGATGTACTTGTAATGTAAAAGTGTCGATGTGCAGTGAAACAAACATTATGCTGTAAGCCCACCAACAGCCCTACATTGCACTCGCTGATTAAACTCAACTCCACGATTTACGAGTGATGACTAATGTTGGTGGACTGGACCTCCAACATCACATCAAGTGATTTTGTTTGTAAAAAACCCCTGACTGATTTCAGGACCCAAAGAATAGCCCGCAAATACACACGACATTGTTGTGTGCTGAAATCAGTCGTTTTTATAAAAATGTTGGCACTCCAGTCTGCCCACACAGTCCGCCAACTCCATCGTAAATCGTGGAGTTGAGTTTAGTCGGCTAACTTGGCACTTTCCTTTGCTATGGCTTGCACTCTGGATTTGTAGATCTGCAAAATGCTGATACCTCTCACAGTGCAAACTGTACCCGGACGAAAACTTCCGACCGAGTATTTCAATGGCAGACACATGTAAAAACCATATGGTTGCTAAGGCAACTGCTTTATAATTCTCTATGTGGCAACCCCGAACCCTCCACCTCCTCTTTGGAAAAGAACATGGATTATTCATTTCTCTGGGATTTGCCACATGAAAATATTTTAATAATAGGGTTAACATAAAGGACTGACAGAAACAGAATGAGAGAGAGAGTGAGTGGATCAAGCTGATCCTAACTGTTAAAGGCCAATTTCTATTTTGCCCTGTTTATCAATCAACTGACTGGCTTTCTTGATGTCTATAGTATTCTCTCTGGTATGCAATCTGGTTTCCCCCCAGGTTATGAATGTGTCACTGCAACCTTAAAGGTCCTAAATGATGTCACCATTTCCCTTTATTCTAAGCAATGTTGTGCTGCTATTTTTATTGACTTGGCCTAAGCTTTTGATACAGTAGACCATTCCATTCTTGTGGGCCGGATAAGGAGTATTGGTGTCTCTGAGGGGTCTTTGGCCTGGTTTGTTAACTACCTCTCTCAAAGAGTGCAGTGTATTAAGTTAGAACATCTGCTATCTCAGCCGCTGCCTGTCACCAAGGGAGTACCCCAAAGCTCGATCCTAGGTCCCACGCTCTTCTCAATTTACATCAGCAACATAGCTCAGGCAGTAGGAAGCTCTCTCATTCATTTATATGCAGATGATACAGTCTTATACTCAGCTGGCCACTCCCCGGAGTGTCCAACAAGCTTTCTCTGCCCTTAAACTTGGTCTGAACACCTCCAAAACAAAGGTCATGTGGTTTGGTTAGAAGAATGCCTCTCTCCCCACCGGGTGTGAATACTACCTCTGAGGGTTTAGAATTTGAGGTAGTCACCTCATACAAGTACTTGGCAGTATGGCTAGACAGTACACTGTCCTTCTCTCAGCACATATCAAAGCTGCAGGCTAAAGTTAAATCTAGACTTGGTTTCCTCTATCGTAATCGCTGCTCTTTCACCCCAGCTGCCAAACTAACCCTGATTCAGATGACCATCCTACCCATGATAGATTACAGAGACGTAATTTATACATTGGGGTAAGGGTGCTCTCGAGCAGCTAGATGTTCTTTACCATTCGGTCAACAGATTTGCCACCAATGCTCCTTATAGGACACATCACTGCACTCTATGATACTCTGTAAACTGGTCACTCTGTTACACCCGTCACAAGATTCACTGTGATGCTTATTATAAAACCCTCTTAGGCCTTCATCCCACCTATTTGAGATACCACTGCAGCCTTCATCCCTCCCATGACAAACACCCGTTCTGCCAGTCATATTCTGTTAAAGGTTACCCAAAGTAAACGCATCCCTGGGTTGCTCTATTTTTAGTTTGCTGCCAGCTAGCGACTTGGAACGAGCTGCAACAAATACTCAACTGGACAGTTTTAATCTCTTCATTCAAAGAACTCAGTCATGGACCTCTTTACTGGACAGTTGTGGCGTTTCGCGTGATGTATTGTTGTCTCTACCTTTCTTGCCTTTGGGCTGTTGTCTGTGCCCAAGAATGTTTGTTCCATGTGTGATGACATACCATGTTGTGTTTCTACCAGTTGTTGTCATGTTGTATTGCTACCATGCTGTGTTTTCATGTGTTGCTGCCATGCTATGTTGTGGTCTTAGGTCTCTCTTATGTAGTGTTGTCGGTGTCTCTCGTCGTGATGGTGTGTTTTATCCATAATTTGATTTTTAATCCCCCTGTCCCCGCAGAGGCAATTTTGCCCTTTGGTAGTATGTATTTGTAAATAAGAATTCGTTCTTAACTGGACTTGCCTAGTTAAATGAAGGTTCATTAAATAAAAAATAAAAAAATAAGTTAGATTTGATCTTTGCCCCTATCAAATCCAGTTCCAACCACCCATTTGTATACAGGCTACACTCACAGAAAATGGAGGATGCAACATGAAGATAGTCTATTTAGCCTCTGGCTTATATTTTTATTTTATTTTTTATTAACTAAGCAAGTCTATGTGTTCTATAGCAACCAGGCAAGAGTCCTATGTGTTCTATAACAACAAGGATGTGAGCTTTGTGCTATCTCTGTTTGATTTGGCCTGATGATGATGTGTGTGTGTGTGTGGTCTGAGTGATATTCTGCTACGAGGGGGTGTGTGTGGTTTTGTTCATACATGGTCACACAGGTGCCACTAGTCTAGTGTGATTGGGGCATGTGCGGTCGTGCTGCCGTATACTGAGTGTGTCCATATGACTGTTTCCATGTGATTTAATACAGGGTGATAATGAAACTTTGTTTGGATGTCGATAATGATGTATTTGTACTGTGAACCTTGCTGTAGGTGTTAGACTGTAGGTGAGGGACTTTAGGTGTAGACGTAGGGTAGACTGTAGGGTAGACAGTAGTGTAGGACTGTGGGTAGACTGTAGGTGTAGACTGAGGGTGTAGACTTAGGGGCGGGGCATTTGGAAAAGTTATTTTGTTACGTTACAGCCTGATTCTAAAATACACAAATACCCCATAATGACAACACGAAGCAGTTTTTTATACATTTTGCAATGTATTAAAAATAATAAAAACAGAAAGGCTTTATATTTGCGGAAGTATTCATACCCTTTGTGAAGGGAAGGGGGGGAAAGCTGAAATAGGAGCCTCTGTCTTTAAGAGGTCAGAATCATGGAGTATAGCTATGAGCTGTTTTCCTCACATCACAATCTGACATTGTTGTGGGTTTACTTAAAAACAAAACACTCAAATATGTCAAGTTTCTTGTAGGGACAACTGACACCATCAACAAGAGTGGCAGTCAGCCTCAATGCTTCCCACTCTCATGTGATTGTAAAGGATTACAGTCCTACATTACTACTCCAAGTTCACCATGCATGGAAAAAAATGTGATTAGCCATTTCTAAATGTTAATCAAACATGAACCAGTTCATGTAATCTCAAATGCATTAGTAAAAACTGGATTACACATGATCTTTCCGGATTGGACGTGAGAATGGAAAATGATATGAGTATTGAGATAATGATGTTGTCTGAGGCAGTAGAATGAAGTACTGCTGGCGCGGTCAGCAGAGCCAGGCCACAGCATTGTGGAAAATAAATATTATGTTGAGCAACCATGTAGATTAGAATAAGCAATCTATATTCAAGACATTTCTATCTTAATGCTCCACAACGGTTCCGCTGAACATTGCCCGTGCAGTTGGGGGCACCAAGGCTGGTTACAGTATATGGGTCCACTGATGGTTAAGCAAAAAAAAGACCTGGCTTTTTGCATGATACACGTGTTCATGCAAAGGTGCCAAAGGTGAGCAAGGATGAGAACAGGTGACAGGTACTTTGCAGTGTAACCTGACCTCCGCAAACTGAATTAAAGTTGGTGTTTTGCGTTGTGTGTGTGTGTTGTGTGTGTGTGTGTGCGTCTGTGTGTTGTGTGTGTTCTGTGGTGTTGTGTGTGTTGGTGTGTGTGTTGTGGTGTGTGTGTGTGTGGTGTGTGCTGTGTGTGTGTGTGTGTGTGTGTGTGTGTAGTGTGTGAGAGCGAGAGCGACGAGGCGAGAGAGAGAGATTGGTGATGTTATCTTACCATGCCAACATGTGCGAATTAACATGGGCCATAAGCACAAAAGAGCATTTCAATCTCTCAGTGTGGTTTAGTATTACATTTGAGGTTTTTTTAAATCCCGTGTTTCATCATTGCGTTTGTGTGTTTCTGTTTCTATAGTCCCTAAATTGAGCCCATAGCTGAAGTGTTGACTGATGCAATATTGTAAAAAGGTAATAGGCTGTCAATAATGACACAGTTATTGATTAGTAGTACACATCATTTGACTGTGACAAACACTGTAAATGTTGGCTCACTCAGAGTCTACTCATGAAAAAACTGCACCACATAATGCATTCAATGGTGCAGATTTTGGCTTTGTCTCCAATATACCCCCACAACAAGGTATAGTGGTTTTAGAGGGATCATAGGTAATCTAAACTGTGTTGTATACCATCACACTATTGTTTCATATGATAGTAAATCCTTTTTCCGTTAGTAAATACTCTGCCACGGAGCTGATGCCCCTCGAGCGAGACTTTCCTGATTAGGACGATCTGGTTAGATGCCAAAGATTGGCTGATTTTGGGACACACACGCCATAGCGTAGAGAACCAACAACAATATAGATAGATAGAATTGTCCAAATAAAAACTTCATTAAATCAGGCTGATCATCTGTTATTTTATAAATATCTAATTTGTCAATACGTTGTGTTCATGAACCAAATACAGCAGGGTAGAAACTGGTAGACAGCAGCATTCTGCTTACCGAGAAGATAAATCTTAAGAGGAAATTCCAGAGGTGTTTGGAAGGGCAGTCGTTGACACCTACTTTACAGAGTTAAAACCAATGAGAGGAACCTGGTTTACTTACTGACACGTTTCTGGGGTCCTGGACACGGTGCTGTCTTTGTATACATCCAGACCAAACCAGACCCAGGACAGAGTAACAAAACGAGGACCATGGGGACTCATTTGGGCCCTTGAATTTCACAGATGAGATCCATGGCGGGAAAAGAAGTGGAAAGAGATTGGAGTTTCGGAATGCAACAATGCATAAAGAGAAGTCCTGCCACACAGAGCTTCTGTGCTCCTGTTAAGCCACTTTCCCCCCTGCCCCCCCTTGGATTCCCTTCCTTCTGGCTTCCCATGGGACTGGACCCCCGCCCCCCAATCCCCTTTCACCCCACCTAAGGAAGGAAAGTATCTGTCACCCTACCACACTGCCAGGCCCAAAACCCGCCCCTCTCCTCCACTCCCCTCAACTCCTGCCTCAGTTGGGTAGTCTAGCCTGTGGTTTAAGGGGTATTAACTCAAATCAAATCAAATTTTATTTGGTCACATGCGCCGAATACAAAAGGTAGACCTTACAGTGAAATGCCTTACTTACAAGCGCTAACCAACAATGCAAGTTTAAAAAAATACAAAATAAAATACGAATAAGAAATAAAAAATACAAATAATTAAAGAGCAGCAGTAAAATAACCAATAGCGGGCTATAGACAGGGGTTACCGGTTACAGATCATTGTGCGGAGGCATCGAGTTAGTCACGGTTAATGAAGGTAATATGTACATGTAGGTAGAGTATTAAAGTGACTATGCCTAAATAATAAACAGAGTAGCAGCAGTGTAAAAGGGGGGTGGGGGGGGCAATGCGAAATAGGTTGGGTAGGCTATTGATTAGAGTTCATGAATCTTATGGCTTGGGGGTAGAAGCTGTTTAGAAGCCCTTGGACCTTAGACTTGGCGCTCTGGTACCGCTTGCCATGTGTAGCAGAGAGAACGTCTATGACTGGGTAGCTGGAGTCTTGACAATGTTTGGGCCTTCCTCTGACACCGCCTGGTATAGAGGTCCTGGATGGCAGGGAAGCTTCGGCCCAGTAATGTACTGGCAGTTCGCACACTTCTGTAGTGCCTGCGGTCGGAGGCGAGCAGTTCCGTTACCAGGCAGTGTGCCAACACAGTCAGGATGCTCTCGAGGCAGCCTGCAGAACCTTTTGAGGATCTGAGGACCCATGCCAAATCTTTTCCCCCCCCCAGTCTCCTGAGGGGAATAGGTTTTGTCGTGCCCTCATTCACGGCTGTCTTGTTGCTTGGACCATATTAGTTTGTTGGTGATGGGACACAAGAAACTTGAAGGCTCTCAACTGCTTCACCCAGCCCCATCGATGGAGAATGGGGGCGTGCTCGGTCCTCCATTTCCTGTAGTCCACAATCGCTCCTTTGTCTGATACGTTGAGGGACAGGTTGTGGTCCTGGCACCACACGTCGAGGTCTCTGACCTCCTCCCTATAAGCGTCTCGTCGTTGGCGTGCTCAGCCTACACTGTTGTGTAATCGGCAAGCTTAATGATGGTGTTGAAATCGTTGCCTGCCGTTTGCATCATGAGTGAACCAGGGAGTGGTAAGGAGGGACTGAGCACGCACCTGATGTGCCCCCGTGTTGAGGATCAGCGTGGTGAATAGAGACTCATGGCGAATAGAGAATCCAGATTGACCCCTGCCACCACCATTGGATAGGAGTAAACAATATAGTGGCAATTCCACTAGCCAATCAGAGGGGTATTACTACAAATCAGGATAAAGAGTTACACCGGCTAAAAACTTTGATAAACAACCAGAAATTACTAATGATTTCTGGTTAATTAAGAAATTCTAAAATTAGATGGGTATTTTGGGTTGGTTGAGTCAGTTTAGAAGCCCATTCAAGGTTACCCCCCCCCCCCTCCCCCCCAAAATGTATCTCCAGAATAATAAAGGCAAGTAAGCTGCTAAGTCATTGCTCTTGCTTTGTAGTATACCCACTCAACGGCAAGATAACGCTACAGTATTACAAGAGTAAATATATGGCAAATATGAAGTTACAGTTTACCATGTTACAAGTAAAGATATGCAAGATAACGCTACAGTATTTACCAAGTAAATATATGGCAAGATGAAGCTACAGTATTACCATAGTAAATATATGGCAATGATAACGCTACAGTATTACCATAGTAAATATATGGCAAAGATGAAGCTACAGTAGTATTACATGTAGTAAAATCTATGGCAAAGATAACGCTACAAGATTACCTCAGTAAATATATGGCAAGAAAATGCTTACAGTATTGCAATGTAAATATAGGCAAGATGAAGCTACAGTATTACCATAGTAAAGATATGGCAAGATGAAGCTACAGTCTTACCATAGTAAATATTGGCAAGATGAAGTTACAGTATTACCATAGTAAATATATGGCCCTATGAAGTTACAGTATTACCATAGTAAATTATATGGCAAGATGAAGTTACAGTATTACCATAGTAAATATATGCAAGATGAAGCTACAGTATTACCATAGTAAATATATGGCAAGTGAAGTTACAGTATGGCCATAGCTAAATATATGGCAAGATGAAGTTACAGTATTTACCTAGTAAATTATGGCATATGAAAGCTACAGTAATTTACCATAGTTAAAATAAATATCTGCAAGATGAAGTTACAGTATTACCATAGTAAATATATGGCAAGTATGAAGCTACAGTTCTTACCATAGTAAATATTATGGCAAGATGAAGTCTACAGTAGTACCAGAGTAAATATATGTCAAGATGAAGCTACAGTATTACCATAGTAAATATATGCAAGATGAAGCTACAGTATTACCATAGTAAATATATTGCAAGATGAAGTTTACAGTATTTACCATAGTAAATATATGGCCAAGGATGAAGTACAGTCTTACAATAGAAATATATGGCAAGATGAAGTTACAGTATTACCATAGTAAATATATGGCAAGCAAGATGAAGTTACGTATTACCAAGTAAATAAGGCAAGATGAAAGCTACCGTATTACCATAGTAAATATATGGCAGATGAAGCTAGTTATTACCATAGTAAATATATGGCAAGATGAAGCTACATTATACCATAGTAAATATATGGAAGATGGAAGCTACAGTATTACCATAGTAAATATATGGCAAGAGGAAGCTACAAGTATTACCATAGTAAAATATATGGCAAAGATGAAGCTACAGTATTACCATAAGTAAATAATATGGCAAGATTTTTATTGATAAATGTTTTATTTAACCTTATTTAACTAGGCAAGTCAGTAAGAACAAATCGTATGTACAATGACAATAAGTATACCTATCCAGTCTTGTCTTGTCAAATATACATCAAGCATGAGGTGTTGTGGCTGAAGGTCAATTTGGGATGTGAGTATCTGACTCCCCCGCACCACTTACAAGATAGGAATCGCCCCTTCAAACTTCAGCCCAGACCCCACTCCCAACCACAACCACCCATCAATACCACCACCATCCCCCACCCACTATCCATATCCCCCACACCACCCTTACCAACCCAAATCCCCCATCACCACCATCACCAGGCCCCACCCAAAGCACCAGTCAGCACACCATAACCATCCCCCACCCAAAGCCCCATCACCACCAGTGCCACCAGCCCCCCACCAGATCCCCAGCACCACCATCGCCATCCCCCACCATATCCCCCATCACACCATCACCATCCCCACCCAGAGCCCCCTCGCCACCATCACATCCCCCAAACCCCATATCCCCCATCACATCACCATCCCCCACCCTATCCCCCATAACACCAATCACCATCCCCACCCATATCCCCCATCACCACCATCGCCATCCCCCACCCTATCCCCATCACCACCATCACCAATCCCCCACCATATCCCCCATCGCCACCCATCACCATCCCCACCATATCCCCCATCACCATCACCATCCCCCACCCATTCCCCCACCCACCCATCACAATCCCCCACCAAAATCTCCCATCACCACCATCACCATCACCATCCCCCCCCATTATCCTTGTGTCAGTCTATGCCCACGAGTTATAGCATATATGGAAGAAGGAATCATCAACCTAGTTATGATGGAAACCCTGGAACTTGATAACTTATAGTCATTTCATGCGAAATTCCCTCTGTGAGGTCAGCAAGAAAATTCACACAATTCGAAACACTCCTAATACAAATACCAACGTTGTTCTACTGTGTCCATTACATTGTGTTGCTCGGACCCTCTGTAGGGTCAAATCATGAGAGTATAATGGACACTCCCAAAATTAAATTAGGACATCTCCCAAGCATTGAAAGGATATTGATATTGTTCTAGACTGCTATTTTTAGGGCACCCAAGCCAATTGAAACCCTGACCAACGAGGAGAGTATTCAGACCTCCTGGAAAGCCCTCATTCCATTCTCCAATGTTAAAGGAAGTACTCCGTCACTGATTATGGTCCGGTTTGGTGTAAGACGTGTAGTTTGCGTTACTCTCTGATCAGTAAAATGGATATGATATAGATTTAGATATACAGTATGTGTCTAACCACTGTGGACTACCATCTCAATCTGACTATACAGTGAGACTTTCTCAGTCTTCTTCCCACTTTTTCACCACTACACACTGGTACATGGTGTGAACCAGGACAGCTATCAGCACCCCCTACAGTGAAGACTCTTTCAGATTCTTGGTCCAATGTGGTGTGTTCTCAAAAATCCACAAATACTATACCCAATGCACCCATTTGCTTTAAAAATCATATATTCTGGGTTTAATATAAATACTGGAAAAGATGTTGCCTACACCACCATAGAAAGCAGTGTGATGCTACTGTACAGCTATACTGTATTGTAAGGTAGCTGCCGCTGTATGTAATGCGCTACTGGATTATGAGGTGAAGGGGTTTTGGGGGTAATTTGGTGTGTGGGGTCGCTCGATAGTTAGGAATAATGGCGGCTGAAGGGGGAGGTAACACTAACCTGACCCCTGGTGTTACCGGGAGACTGGAGATATGAAGTCGTGTTGTTTATGTTTGATGCTCAATCGGTCACGTGAAGTCGGTCCAGGAGGCGCCGGGGCCAGCGTCTAGTCTGACCATGAGGGAGAGGCGTAATCTGCAGATGCAGTGCCATGGGACCCTCGTGGGCATACGGCAACCGCCACCTCATCAGCGGCACACGAGAGAGAGAGACGAGAGAACGAGAGAGAAGGAGAGAGACGAGAGGATGAGAGAGAGGAGAGGAGAGAGAGAGAGAGAGAGGAACCTGGTAGTCAGCCAGAGATGAAACACAACCTGAGAGAGGGAGATGGGAGAGAAAAGAGTGAGCAAAAAAGGGTGAGAGAGAGGGAGGAAAGGACAGGGGGAGAGAGGGTAGGAGTGGAGAAGACAAAAAGGTTAGACGGAAAAAAAGAGAAAGACGTGAAGGATATGGTAAGCCAGAAAGACCGAGATGGAGAGAAACATTTACGCCACATTTACTATAAATTGTATTGATGGAGGAACTATAAAAACATTCCACCAATCACCTGCTTGGTTCAATAACAACAGCATGCTAACCAATCACCATGCTCTGCTCAATAACTACAGCACGTAACCAAGACAGAAGGATTGACTAAGAATCATGCATTTGGCCTATTTTCTGTAGCACAGAAATATTCAAATCATGCCTGTGTGCTGTGCATTGTTGAATACTTTGCATT